>NC_141890.1:76322-102401 GCF_030686135.1 Camelina sativa | reverse complement strand
AATCAGTGTCAATACTCAAAACAAACGCACCATTAGCTATCGGCTGAACAAGCTGAGCCATAGAGATCTTGTTCGCTGGTAAGAACACAATCGAAGGGATACCAGCGGAAGCACAGTAAGCAGATAGAGCAGCTGAGGTATCTCCGGTGGAAGCACATCCAACGCCAACCACAGGTCGCTTCATCTTTCTCAGGCGATTAACTTGACTAACCAAAACAGTCATTCCAAGATCCTTGAAACTTCCTGTATGACTAATCCCACAGTGTTTCACCCACAGATCGTTCATCCCTAGAAACTGTTTACCAAACCTCTCAGCCCAGAACAGATTCGAGTTTCCTTCAAAGGCCGAAACGATGTCGTCGTCGTCGATCTCAGGAAGAACCCACTCTTTCTTCGACCATACACCCGATCCATACGGCCAAGTGCTTTTGCCAACACGCGAATCGAAGAGATCTCTCCAGTAGGCGCCATCGAATCGCTTCAAAGCCTCCATATCGTGCTCGACATCAAGCAAACCACCGGAGCGGCTACGGTACACGATCTCGTCGAGGGAGTAAGACTCGGTGGATCCAGGAGCCGCATTGAACGGAACGTATTTAGCTGAAAACGGATTCACGGCGGTGGAACGGTTACGACGAGCCTCGTCTCGAATGTTATCTTCGGTACGGTGAGGCTTAACGACGACTGTCTCGATCGGGGATTTGTTGTTGTTTCCATCGGCGGTACAGGAGACGACAACGGGGCGGTAACGGAGGAAGGAGGGTGAGCGATGGTGGTGATGGCGGCGGATGGAGTCTTGTTTAGGGTTTAGTGAAGATACAGAGGCGTTGAAGAGACAAGAGGAAGCCATTTTTTAATTTTTTGAAGAGATAGAAAGAGAGAAATGAGAACTGAGATGCGGCTGAGGATTTTGAGTAGAGAGACACATACAAATTCAGATTAATTTGGGATTAGGAAAAAAATACTCAGCTACACAAAAGTATTGTTCAGGCCACACATCCCAACTTTTTAATGTATTACCAACTACACAGTATTGCAACTATATGATAGACATGTGCTCAACATCACAACCATTTTATTCCAGTACACTGTTCATCAGAATTCGATATTGACCAGTATTGACCGACATTAACTAATGTTGACCAATAAAAATATGCAATTTTTTTTTGTTTTTAATATTAGAAACAAAAAAAATAATTGAATTATTTAGGAATCATTTATAGTTTAGGAATCATTTTAGTAAAGTTTTGAAATTGAAAAAGATAACTATTATAAAACTAAATTAATGGAATATATATACAATATATCTTATTTTGGATCCATCTATGTTTAAAATTATAAAACACTATAAATGATTCCTAAATAATTCAATTAATTTTTTTTTGGTTTCTAATATTAAAAACAAAAAAAATAGCATATTTTTATTGGTCAACATGGTCAACGCCGGTCAATACTGGTCAACACCGGATTCTGATGTACGATGTACCGGAATAAGATGGTTGTGATGTTGAGCACATATCATCATATAGTTGGTATATATTATGGTTATTTGGAATACATATACTTCATGTAGTTGGCAATACATTTTTAAAGTTGGGATTTGTGGTCTTGAATAATACATTTTTCCTTGGGATTATAATATATCAAAGTAAACCGGAAATGTTTTAAACCGGGCGATTCTGTTTAAACTTTTAGGTCTATCTATATAATGTGGCGTAGAGATCTTTTGGGCCCAAAAATATCTGGGATCCCTTTCCGTATATAGCGGCAATTGATTCTTTTGATTCTTTATATTTTATCACGTTTGTTTTTTTAGCTGATAAAACATAAGATGCATGTTTGACCACAGAAAGACAAAGGTAGTGGTTGCATTTGACCCCAAACAAAACAATAAAGTGGAACACATAAATTTTTACACCAGAATCACGTTTTTGAAAGAACACTATACTAGTATAGATTGTAACTCTACTAGTATATCTGAATTTTGGACGACTAAAACAGTAAATGTGTGAATTTGGCAAGATTTATTATAAAGACTCGGATTGAACCCTTTTCACCATGATAGTAAAATACTGCATCCAGATGAATATTGAGGGAAATTGAACAACTTACATCTGATTTTATATATAGATATGTATGTAATAAATCTGACTAAAAACTGTCACAGACTCAAATTTATTTAACAAAAGGAGCGTGAAGGCAAGAAGGGACTCAACTCAACTCCTATAAAAGACTACACAAGGGAGAAAACAAGTCAATTCATTTGCTTACAAGCAATGAAAAACATCTCTATACATAGGAGGAGAGATTCAAAAGGGGGATAATACTAAACAGGCGGTATGTTTGAGAAGGAGAAACCTTTGTATCCTTTGTAAGCGTAATACGCGATCCGCGTATAGTAAAACCCTGGATGAATAGAAGACACCCCAGGACGATGAAGAAAATCCCTGTTTCCACCATCAAAAAAAAAAAAAAGAAACAAACAGAGAGAATGGATTGTCATTACTTTTAGATCAATGCCCAAATCACATATGAAACAACTAAGAATGATGATAGGTCATTGATGCAATGATGAGAACGTACTAGTTCTGGCAATACTAATAACATAGCAAATCAAATGAAATCAAGTTTAAGGACGATGCAGATACTTTGCTATCACATTTAGTGTGAAATGCAACCAAGTGGAAGAAGAGCAACCTAACTAGTTTGGGAGCCAAATCTCATGTCCATGTTAGAATCCAGAGTTTAAACATGTCTGTTAGAGAAAAATCAATCAGAGTTTTTGTGTGGACTTCAATGAATATATGTCCCTTTTAATCTCGCAGATAAGAGAAGCTTACTAAACGAGTTCTCCCGGAAGTTTACTAAACAATACAAATTCTAAGTATGAAATCCCTTAAGAAAGCTTCAATAAGACTTGTGTGTATTCATCCAAACACAGAGATCAAAAAGGCCAAAAGTGAAACGAAATTAGACACCATAGTAGCTCACAAGAGCACTCGCAACAATCTATGTTATAAGCTTAATAATAAGTAATAACCTAGAAATTCTTCTGTAACTTTCTTTTTCAAATCAAAATATTTCCTAAACAATCAAATTTTAGCTTTCTAAATCTCACTCAAACTTAACATTAACAAGTCCTCCAGAATCTCACGAATTTTCCATTTCTACACACCTACACTGGATCAGATAAGCTTTAAGGAACCAAGAGAATGACGAAATGGATTGCAAATGGGGGAATTAGTAAGAATGGATAAAGAGAAATCGCACCGTGGCCTCGATCACCGCCAACTCGATTATACGCCATAAAGAAACCGGAGACAATTCCTAGGGTTCCGAACACGAGCAGAGCAACCGCGAGTGCGATCTCCTTAACCGGCGGTCGGTTATTGACGGTGTATGAACTCTCAATCATTATGTCCTCGTCCGTTATCGAGAACGCATGGTCCACGTACGCCATTTTACACAGCTCACGGTCCCGGATCAAAGATCAATGGGATCGAAACGATCTAGAAGAAGAGCAGATTCTATTGCAGAAGATCCAGAGCTCGAGAAAAAAAAAAAAAAAAAACGAAATCGTTACTGTTTGTGTTTGCTTTTAGGTCTTTCTTCAGAGATGTTGATGAGTCTCTCTTGTTGCGACGGTGACGGGATCAGTTTGGTGCAATTTTTTTTTTTTTTTTCTGTCGTGAAATCTACTCAACGTACGGTGCACTGCCGGATCTATTTATTATCTAGATACACCAAACTACGCGTTGTTTGATTTTTCCTTTTCTCATAAAACAAAAACGGCAGAACGTGCGAGTTTTGTAACAAATCAGAATAAACACCAAAACAAAACAGAATATACTCTACTCTCTATTATTCATTCATTTGTTTGTTCTCTTGATGACAGACAGAGATCAAAGAGATTTTTGGGGAGGATAGAGTTTCCAGAGAGCAACAGTTGCATCATCAGATGCAGACGCCATCAGCTCACAGTCAGGCGAGTATGATACCGCGTTGCACTGCAAACAAACACATGAAAGCATCAAATACGATATTCAGACTCTCTTAACTGTTGCACCAGTTGATAAGAGAGGTAATAATACTAATATACAAAGTCTGAGACTGAGAAATATTCACATACCGTTGCTCGGTGGTACTTTAGTATAGCTAGAGCATTTCCTTTGCGGTAATTATAGACCCTTACTCTGTTTCCAAATATATGTACCAAACAGGAGAAGAGCTTTTAGTCCTTACTCATTATAGTTAAAAGTTAAAACTAGTTGAAAGATCAACGGAAGGTGTTTTGGAGGCCAAATCTTGATAATAACAACTGATTCAATGCTAACCTGTGGTCCCAACCAGCCGTGGCTGCAATTTTCCCATCGGGTCGGATTGAGGTGCCCGATACACCAGGCCTTTCCAAAGTAATCTCTTTCCTCATTGTACAAGAACCCTTTACACATATAACAACAACATTCATGGAATCGGTATCAGACTATAGCTTTATAGTGATCACACAAGTGCATCCTCTCTGGCAGATGTCAAACTTACAGTGGAATGGTTGAGATTATACATCACAATTTTGTCATCTGCCCCTGCTGAGATACCTCCATCACATGATGATGCCACACTAAGACTCAAAACTGCATGAAGAAGACAATAAATAAAGTGAAAAAAAAAAGCAGGAACAACAATTTAAGAAAAAAATCGAAAATAGAGGATGGGAACAAGACCTGGCTCTGAATGAAACTTCACACTTGTTAAAGGAATCATAGCATTACGTATATCCCAAAGCAGCGTGGAACCATCCTCATAACTGCATAAGTTTGGTATACACCACCCATAATAAAAACAAAGTATAAAAATCTAGGGCATTGTCTTTCTTGATTAATTAACAGCTTTGGAAAGAGAGCATACCCAGCTAAGACATGTAAGAAACCCTGTGATTCAGGAGGGCAAAATAATTGAACAGCCATACACATTCCTACAGATGACCAATTTACCACCTTAATGAGAGCATTTTAAGCAAAGTTCAAAGGTGAACTGATCAATGCATGCTAGTTTTCACGATATTATTGACGGGGGGAAAACATCAATTTTAACAAGAAATGGAATTATGAAAGATCTCATAGAAAGAACAAGATGAGCTTGTACCTCTTGCTTTCGTAGAATCATTAGGGGAATTGTCAGGGCTGGCTTGAGGAAGTTGTATGATCTTGTCTCCGTATTCAGATCCCATATCTCTACCTTTACGGATGAACCAAGTCAGAAGAATGAAAACAGGAAACCAAGAAAGCGAGAAGAAAGAATTATATGGGGATGTTATGCCAATACAACAAACTATATGATTTTCTAGATACCTCAGAAGGTTGCTGCCCTGCTACTGCTACATAAGTGGTACCTTCGGCATGATCTCGACCTGTTATTGTCAAATTCGTGGCAAATCTTAAGGTGTTCAAATTAATGGAGACCAACGATTGTACATTTTCAGTGACAATCTGTATGGCATCAGTTCAAACCGAAACCAGTATCAGGAACAAAGAATTTCCAGCCAACCTAAGTAAAACATACCCTGAAGCAGACCAGAGTCATCAACAGATCTTTCACTTTCATCTGTAGATTGAACATCACGTGTGTCTCCAGCATCCGGCTCATTAGAATCTTCTGACTGAACTCCAGCATCTTTAATAAGAGAAGTCGTAGGCTTCTTAACAAGAGAGAAGTTGCAAAAATGATAGGCGCTTGTATTGAGTATAAGTAATGGGTCTCTGCAAAGCATTTGACGAGAATCATTGGTTATAGTTCAATAGCAACAGAATGCATAAACAGTTGAAAAAGGGAGAGACTCATATCCACCTTGATAGACCACCATCTTCAATATCCCAACACTTAACAGTTCCGTCTCTGCCTTGGCTATAAACCATAACAGTAACTAGTTTCAGGTTTTCCGGAAATAGATGACGATTGAGTATAAAAGCATTATTGCTTCCATTTACCTGATAATCTTGTTCTCTCCTAACCAGGGACTAGCTGCTACAGCTAAAACCCCATGTGCTCTACTATGTGCACTACAAATCAGAAACAGAACAATGAGCTATAACCAGGAGGGATAGTTCATTATGACAAAACAATGAACTTGAAAAGCAAAAATACAAACCAAGCAGAAGAAACTGCACGATGCTGAAGTGTATCCCAAACCCTCAACTCTCCATCAGCTGAACTGGAGAAACAAAGCTTCAATTTTGCACCAAATCATTAAAAATAAAAAACAACACATGACTCGAGAATTGAGCTCAAGTGGGAGAAGACTAAATATACCCAGTGAAAAGCAGAGATTTTGATGGATGGAACGAAACGTCCATAACCGAGTGACGGTGCCCTCTAAGCACCGCCACCGGATCAGGCGGTGGTCTCTTGCTCATCTCCGTCGTAACTTCAACACAGAACCAAAAAAAACCTTGTAAATTGTAATAGAGAAGAAACCAACACCAAGAAAGAGAAAGCCTTTAAAACTCCGTGTCGTTTAATGTTAAACTTCGTTATCTTAAAAAACGGCATAACGTTCTAGCTTACTTTAATGAAACGGTAAAACAATCCATTTGACGGATAAAAATATCCAAGTTTCCAAACAAACCAACAAACTCTCAAACTGCTTCTTCAAGACAAAAAAAAGGAAGGGAGAGTGAAGAGCTGAGTTCTGAAGAATCCGATTCAAATGGCTCCGAGATCCGATTCACAAAACCTAACCACCGGCTCCGGCGCCGGAACAACAACATCTGATGAATCGTCAATCGATCCGATCTTCCACATTCTCCGTATCATCCCATTCTCCTTCCTCCGTCCGCCACGTCTTCGTCTCAAGCTCCCATCCTTCACACTCCCATCGCCGATGACTGTATTCTCACTGATTCTCCTAACTTACTTCCTCGTCATCTCTGGATTCATCTACGACGTGATCGTCGAGCCACCAGGTATCGGATCAACCCAGGATCCCATCACCGGGTCAGTACGACCCGTCGTGTTCATGCCGGGTCGGGTCAATGGGCAATACATCATAGAAGGTCTATCCTCGGGGTTCATGTTCGTGCTCGGTGGGATTGGGATCATAATGATGGATCTGGCATTGGATAAGAATCGAGCTAAGAGTGTTAAATCATCTTATGCTACTGCTGGGATCTCGTCTATTGTGATTGCTTATGTTATGAGTATGCTCTTCATTCGCATTAAGATCCCTGGCTATCTCCGTTAGAGGGTTTAGATTGCTTTTCACTTTTTTGTTATGTAATTGGAATATTGGATCTTTAGTTTAAGTTTATGTGTTTCTTGTTTGATAATGATAAATTCAGATATGAATTTTAGTAATCTGAAGCTGCATTGCTTTGATTTCTCAATCTTATTCAACACAACCAATAAAGTAGAGATTTTTTAAGTTGGGTTTGTTGCTTCAGGTGTTGAATAAGGGTTTGTCAAGGCCTGCAAAGGTGCAGCTTCCTTAAACTCTGTTTCTTGTGTCAAAAGATCAATTTTTGTGGTGTAAACTTTGATGCATGATTCTTTTAAACTATTGATAGAGAGTTCTTGATTGTGGAAGCCGGTCAAAAAATTTCTTGGAATGAATTGTCCTGAAACTGAAACTGGTGTTTGTGTTGTATCTCTTACGGTCGTTACCAGCATAGATCTTGAACTTTCACTAAAGTCTCAAAGTATGATGAAGGCATGAGAATAGATATGGAAGGAGAGACTTAGTTATTGGGGGTCAAAATTGTTGTTTATAATCTTTAGTACATGATTTACAATAAGAAGTTATGAAATCTGAATGCGGCGTATTTACATATTCTTTATACATTTAGTGATGAATTAAAAGTAAATGGTCGAAAGATCTGCAAAATTGTGGTTACTGTGTGCGTTGTATTTATCTGCTGAAATAGGTTCTTGGGGAAAAGAGACGTCGAGGTGAGCACATTACAGGAAACTTGGTCGAAGCTAGGATATCAATGGGGCGGTACTCGGGCATGATGAGCCCTTCTCTCTCTTCCCTGGCCCAAGCCCTTGATCTGCCATTGAATGTTCCATACTTGACCAATTTACGGAATCCCATGTCTTCTTCTTTGCTGCCATGTTCACCAATTTACCATTCATCTTCTGGCTCAGATACTCTCTCACCGCCTGCAAGCTCTGCTCCACAACCTCAATGGGTGGGGAAACGAGCGGGTTTCCCTCGGCACTCAGCTTCCTCAGCCGCCTCATGCATCCAATGGACTCAGGCAACACTGTTATCCTGTTGTAGCTGATATCCAGCTCGAGGAGGTTCAGGAGAAGACCAATAGAAGATGGAAGAGCAGAAAGATACTGGAAGTTCTGACTTACATTGAGGATCTCGAGGTTGATGAGGTTCTCGAGGTCCTCAGGGAGGATCATAAGGCAATTAAGACGAGCATCGAGGATACGCAGGGAAGTGAGGTAGGTAATGGAGTTTGGCAGGATAATGAGCTTGTTTGAGTTGACACAGAGCTTCCTCAGATTGGTTAGTTCTAACCCTATGTTGTCTGGTAATCTAACCAGCTCGTTGAAATTGGCGTTTAGCTCTTCGAGTGACCTGGGAAATAAAACAGAGGAATCAGTCATCATCATCATCATCATCATATATGATGGTGTGGTTCAGATTTGAGTTTTTAGTCAATGTTTGATGTGTGAACCTGCAATTTTGAATAGTTTTGGGGAGGGAAACAAGAAAGTTGCCGGAGACATTAAGGATCTTGAGCTTAGAGAGACAACCAATGGAGTTTGGAAGAGCTTTGATCTGGTTTGAGTGAATATCTAATGCTATCAAGTTGAGTAATCTCGCTGTTAGAGATTCTGGTATTTTCTGTTATCATGTAAAGACACAAACCCCAAAACAGAACATTAGAAACATATAGTTATCTGTATATGTAGACACACATGTGAAGTCAATGAGTGTAGTATGTAACCTTGATATGATTGTTGGAGAGATCAAGCTTGCAAATATTTGCCAAATTGAGGGAAGGATTTGGGAGAGACTGTAATGCCATGCCACTCAAATTCATAACCTCTAGTCTCTCTTCATCGTCTTCATTGTATGATGGTGACTTTGGTGAAGAAGAAGGTGAAATGGGTGATGATGGTGGTGATGTCCTCAAGTCCACCATCATCATTGTCATCATGTGATCCTTTTGTCCATGCAATTGCTGATACTGATATGCATCTTCGCATATCATGATGGTTTATAAATGTGTTTTGTAGGTTTATATATGAGTATATTATGGAGGAAGAAGATGACAAATGGTGAAATGAGTGATTCTTTTTCTGATTATGATGGCAACACATATATGTAGAGACAAAAGAGGCTTAAAGAGATGTATGGATGATAAAACTCTAGTGGGAAATTTCAAGGAAATGAATATTTTTCGGAAAGTTAATGATTTTGTAATTAAGTAAAAAAAAGAAAGGTGATTAGCTGATTAAGGAGAGAGAGTCATGCGTTGCCGAGTTTTTTCTTAACACCTGATCATTAATATGTTCAGCTACCCGCAAATCACTCATAAGTAGTATTTTTTTTTTTTTTTATAAGCAAACAAGAAATAAATAAGCAAAACCATTAGGAAAATATATAAGATTATGGGCAAAATATAATTACTAGATGATAAAAGTACAAACTATAGGTAAAAATTTAGTCACCCAATTAAATAGATGATAATTGCAATTTTTTTTTTTAAAAAATTGTCGATACTCAATTGTATTTTTTTTTTTTTTATTTTGGGCTAAAAAAAGAAGTAAAAAAAATTGATAGAAATAATATATGAAATAGACTTTGCTCTAAATCTTTTATTTGTTTCATAATGAGAGTCCGAAAATTAACAAATCGAAATTTGTGGGGGTGAAAACAGAATTAATCAAAAATACTGATGCCACTTGTAAAAATAACTCCGAAGTAAAGCTCCGGTTAGTTTAGACAGCCATCGGAATTAAAAAGAACCGCCGGAGATGACAACGATGATGATGATCAGGTCAACGGCGACTTTGAAGGAATATTTAACACCGACGCTAAAATCCACCAAAGGAAATTTCAGTTCTCATGGTGAATTTGGCGTTTCAGTCTCTCAATTTAGTCGGAGAAGATATCTCAGTCCGAGCAGAGTCTTCGCCGTTTCAGATATCAATAAGCTCGTGACGGAGTTTGATCCGAAGATTCCGTTGGAGAGAGCATCTACTCCGCCGAGCTCGTGGTACACTGATCCTCAATTCTACAGTTACGAGCTCGATCGTGTCTTCTATGGAGGATGGCAAGCCGTAGGTTAGTAAAAAAAAATTCACACTTACACTTAGTTAGTTAGTTAAATGTTTCTGTAAAGTTTGTTACTTTGCCACTGCATATGTCAGGATACTCTGATCAGATTAAAGAGAGTCGTGACTTCTTCACTGGGAGGTAAGTAAACCATGTACAGATCAGATTGTTCTATGTCAGTCTTGTTCAATATGTATGACTTGGTGCAGGCTTGGGGGTGTAGAATATGTTGTGTGTAGAGATGATAATGGAAAGATTCATGCTTTTCATAATGTATGTTCTCACCATGCTTCTATTTTGGCGTCTGGAAATGGGAAAAAGTCTTGTTTTGTCTGCCCTTATCATGTAAGCTCCTTTACAGGCTTGAAGCCTTTACTCTATATGATGATTATGCAGTGAATGAATACGGTTTTTTCGTCTTATTATGTCATTCTTTGTGGCAGGGATGGACGTATAGCTTGAGTGGGTCGCTTGTCAAAGCTACTAGAATGACTGGGATAGAGAACTTTGCTTTAAATGTATGGCATGTTGTTTAGATATAAGCATTGTGGTCTTTCACTTTTTTTTTGAAAGGACGGAAGAGTTTTGAATTTTCTTACTTGACTGTTTGAGGAAACAGGAAATGGGACTTAAACCTCTACGAGTGGCTGTCTGGGGACCTTTTGTTCTCCTCAAGGTAACTCAAGCCACATCGAGGAAAGGAGAAGATGAGAGTGATGATGCATTAGTGGCATCAGAATGGCTTGGGACTTCTGTGGGAAGGTTGAGCGAAGGTGGAGTTGATTCCCCGCTTAGTTTCATTTGCAGACGCGAATACACTATGGATTGTAATTGGAAGGTGAAATCTTGTTCTGACTATATACTCTTTTTAAACAACAGAACTACAAAAACTGATGATGGATCACTGAAAACATTTTCAGGTTTTCTGTGATAACTACTTAGATGGTGGGTATCATGTACCATATGCACATAAAGGTTTGATGTCAGGTCTCAATCTCGAAACCTATTCTACAACGGTATATTCATTTTGCTGAATACGAGCTACTGTCAGACTCGGACTTCCAATGCATGATTCTATTCTCTAGTTTGTTGGCTTGTGATGGACTTACTGTTTTAAGATATCAGATATTCGAAAAGGTTAGTATCCAAGAATGTGGAGGTGGTTCCAAGGCTGGCGAAGATGGTTTTGATAGGCTTGGATCTCAAGCTCTTTATGCTTTTGTCTACCCAAATTTCATGATAAATAGGTAAAATATACATCAACTCAATTGCTCAGCTCATCGCTAAGTGACTTTACTCACTCTTGTGGATGTTATGTTTGAAAGGTATGGACCTTGGATGGACACGAATCTAGTGGTACCATTAGGACCAAGGAGATGCAAAGTCATCTTCGACTATTTTCTTGATCCTTCTTTAAAGGTAAAACAGCAGACACAATATATCTCAGGCCTGTATAGCAATCTTTAAAATCTTCTTTTGGCTTTAAGGATGATGAAGCTTTTATCAAGAGAAGTTTGGAAGAAAGCGACAAAGTTCAGGTACGAGAATGAATGACTCTCATTATGCCGAGAAATAGTTAATGGAACGTGTACGGTTGGTGTATCAGATGGAAGATGTTGTGTTGTGTGAGAGTGTTCAAAGGGGTCTCGAATCTCAGGCCTATGACAAAGGAAGATATACTCTTGTGGAGAAGCCAATGCACCACTTCCATTGTTTGTTACATCAGAATCTCAAACTTTGAAACTCTAGTCTCCAGATAGTTACTTGTAACATATATGTATATATGCATGCATTTATGTGAATATTCTACAGCTGTATTCTCTCTAAAGCAAGTATAAAATGAAGCCTCCTTGTGTAGAGACTTAGCATTTAAGGATTAAGGTAACAGGATTAACAACAACTAAACAAAAATAGGTATATATTTCATTTGTTTGATTTTAAAACGAAGAAGCCGTCTGCGAAAATACTGAGAGACTAAGAGAGTAAAAGTATTCACAAGTTGGATACCACTAACCCACCTTAGGTATTTAACCGCTTTCTCTTTTCAAACTAATTATTAACCTGAATCAATAGAAAAAAAGCTTTAGATGCGTTTAATGGCTTGTCTATAGCGAAGGAAAGGTAACTACTTTAACTACCTGATGAGTTCCTTCTCCACCGGTTTATTCTAAAGTATTGGCTGACTGGAGTTTCTGGAACCGGTATCAATTTTCCGATTACCGCCAAAGGCCAACTGGTTATATAACATAAAACAAAATCTACCTGGTAAGTTTATGAAAAAATGTATCTACTAGTTCTTGTTTTCACCTAATCAAAACTCTTTGATGACAAAGTTAACAAACAAACCTGACGGAACCGATTCCAACCGAGACGAGCCACATCTTCCAATCAAGCTTAGTCGTTGAGGCAAATGTTCCAAGGAACTCGACAATGACTACCTATTAAACAGTAAACAACAAGCAATAAAACGGTATGTTAATGTCTCAGATGTACAAAAAAAAAAGTTACTTGGAGGAACAGAAGAGGAAGAATTGAGTACCTGGAGCACAATGGTGATACAGATGATGCCCACAAAAAGGTGATTCCTGAGAACTCCACGGAAAATGTTTATTTCATCTGGCTTCCGTGCGTTGAACTCGTTGAAGATCTAACAAATTTATACATCAGTTTGCTTTCTGCTGTGCCCAAGCTTTTATTATTATTATACAGAGGACTCAATATCTTTTACCTGGCAGATGACAAACGCATTGAAGATAACGGTATTCTTCACTTTCTCTGGGTTTTTGTGACTCTTCAGATGAAGGATACTTATTCCCTCGAAATTGAGGATTAACAAGACTGTCACTTGGTACATCGCCTAATGATATGCAAAACATTTAGAACCCAGAAAAGGCTTAACCATTGTGATTTTTAGAGAACTAGAGTAAGAAGAAGAAGATAGCTTACTTGTATAAACAAATTTCTCCACATGATATTTGTGATGAGAGGTTCTCTGAGAGCAAAAGATAAATATAATTATGTACAAATTGAAGAGAAACTATGATCACCATGCAAGACTTAACATGCTTTCTCAAGTCAAATAAGAAGAGGTACCTTCTGCCAACAGGAGATCGATCCATCAAGTGATCGGTTGGTGGTTCAGTGGCTAAAGCAAGAGCCCCAAGAGTATCCATTATAAGATTGACCCAGAGAAGCTACAAAGACAGGGGAGAAGACTCTTTACCGACATGGAACTATTTGTTTACAAGTGAATACTTTTGTGTGGATTATAAAGAAGTGGATTAAATTTATAATATCAAACCTGTACTGCAGTTAGAGGAACATCACCCGCGGATATAGCAGCCACAACATTGATGACAAGAGCTGCGACATTCACTGTGAGCTGAAACTGGATGAACTTTTGAATATTGGCATACACAGATCGACCCCAACGGACAACCTATAGGAATCAGATTACTTAAATGGAATCCTATTCAGGATAAATAAAAGATCATAAATACCCCCAAAGGAGAACATTTGAAATTTCTGAGGAAATAATTCCAAAAGTATTATGCAACAGAAAATGAAGCTTACTTTATAAAAAAAATTAAATCCCTTGGTTTCCAAGGATACCAACCTTCACAACGGATTCAAAGTTGTCATCCAAGATAATGATGTCTGACTTTTCCTTTGCAACTTCGGTGCCTTGAATACCCATAGCGAGTCCTATATCTGCCTGAAATTCAGGGGACAAAACAGAAAGTGTGATCCTCAATATCAACAGTGTTTTTTAAAGGTTACATGTCTGAGGTCGACATAAAAAATATTGAACCTCGTGCAGTGCAGGAGCATCATTGGTTCCATCACCAGTCACAGCCACGACGTGTCCCCTTCTCTTCAGCGATTGTACAAGAAGAAGTTTGTCATTGGGTGATGATCTACCCATTACCTTCAAGTTCATCAACAATGTCAGGTACCATTAAATAACTGTCTTCAATCTTAAACCTAAATCGTAAGGCTCTTACAGATATCTCTTCACAAATCCTATCTCTTTCTTCTTCTGAAAAGGATCGAAATACTTTTCCTTCAATCAGATTAGGCTCACTAGCATCAGAGTCTGAAGCTAATATACCGCATTCCAATGCAATTGCTTTGGCAGTCTGAATGTTATCACCCGTCACCATACGAACCTGAGGCCAATAATGGAAATTAGAAGCCTATACGCCCATGAACGGAGGAGTCTAGAATATCTATGAAGAGAAACCATCAGGGAAAGAAGCAAATGAGATCTCTACGGACCTTGACTCCAGCTTGTTGACATAGTAAAACTGAATTTTTGACACCTGGGCGACAAGGATCCTACAATGTGTTGGCAGATAAAAATACTTCAATGAATGGCCATCTGGTATAAAGAACCACATTAAGGCAGATCACAAGACTATTCTAAATGGAAAGGAGAACTCGGAATACGGGATGCTTACCTTAATACCAACGATAGCCAACAATACAAGATCATCCTCAGGTAATACCCATCTAGAAAGTTGCTCGTCATCAGTTGGAATCTTGTCCACTTCAAATTTTCTGAAGGCAATTGCAACACAACGCAGACTCCTTGCAGCCATATCATTGATAGCATCTATTAAGCCAGCCATCTGAAAGAACAAGACTTTTCATAAGAAAAAACATGTACTTTCCATTAAGACTCGCATTACCAAATCTGGCACTGATTTGGGATACAAAGGTTTAATAGCGTAAATATAAGAGTAAAAACTGACTTGGACTTGCAGTAAGAAAACGGTCTTGATTCAAGACACAATGATAAGTTAAACTTTGAACACATATTATTATATCATGAAAGAGAGACATAATTACTGACCTTCTCTTCACTCATATCTACAAAACTCTCATTATCATCCATATATTGTGTGCAGGAACCCAAAACAATTTCGGCAGCACCTTTCCAGTGAACATGGACACTCGAATCTGACTGAAATTGAATTAGAAGTTTGTTATGATGGTGATTAACAAGTGGAAACAACCATAAGTGAGAAACCAAAAACAAAGCAAAAGATCTACGAAAACATTGTTGAGAAAATGAAAAAAAAATGAGAACGTTACTGATTTCACTGCTACGCCTCCCCGTTTCTTCTCTGAATTGAATGGATAAAATTGTACAGCAGAAGATTCAGACTTAAGAGCATCGAAATCCATTCCTAACTGCACAGCTTATCAAAATATAAAAAGATAAGTTCTCCTCACCGCTATAAAACTGGAAACAGAAAATGTAGCTGAAAAATAAACCTTTATCGCCCAATTAAGAATTGCTCTTTCTGTCGGAGATCCAGAAACCTGAATCTCACCACTCTGTCATCAGCAAAACATACACATTATTACATTATATAAGCTGAGTAGAAACCAAACAGGAAATCAGTAAAGATCCAAAGAATTTTAATCCTACTTCAGATCGGAAGACACTGCCGGTTGTATTATGAGCAATTCCTTCAACAAGTATGGATGTAAAAGCAGATGGCAATTTTGTGCTGCTGTCCGGAGGATCCATCTTTTGGAACCCAGCATAACACTCAACAACAGTCATCTGAGAAAAGAGAAAGTATTAGGGGACTCGCTTGTTCGGCACAAAATTTAAAATAGCAAAAGCTCACAACTAGGAGAGCCTGTGGTAAATGTTAGTGTGTTAGCAATAGCAAATACAGAAAGAAGTTAGCATTAAGATTCACCTCGTTTAAGGTCAAAGTTCCAGTCTTATCACTGCAAATTGTTGTTGCAGACCCCATGGTCTCACAAGCAGAAAGCCTACGCACCTGAAATTAAAATTTGTTTTTAAGTTGCAAGCAACATTCACATAATATATTTTGAATTCCTTTTCAAGCAAACTATTTAGACCCAAAATTTAAAATATACATACCAAAGCTTTATCGGCCATCATTTTTCTCATGGAATACGCAAGACTGCCAGTAAGAAGTAAAAAAGATCAGTGAGAAATTTTTTTACAGCAGATCCATCAACATCTATAAAGTTTGACCACGTTATAACAGAATCCTTTCCAACTCTGAAGGCCAATTGCTATTATTAAAATATGTATATAGAAGAGACAAAAGACTTACGTCAAGGTAACAGCCAACGGAAGCCCTTCAGGCACTGCCACTACAACGATTGTAACCTACAATACTCAGACAAGTTGAGAAGAACGGCCAGAGATGTGAATAAGTAGCTGACGACTGTATTAGCCATGCTAATTTCTTCTAAAGAAACACTTACTGCAACAGTGAAGATTTCAACAAGATCATCTAGCACATGATCAAATTTTGTCTTCCCTCTAACAAACTGTGGCCCTCCCTGTTCATTCTTCGTGTGACCGGTAAAGTAGCTGCAGAGAACAAAGAGTTGTTCAATAACCACTGACATTCACTCCACACAGTACTTAGTTGTCAAAATGAAATTTAAACGCACCGGACGACTAGGACAAATAATACAACGCCAGCAACTGTGAGCCCCACAATCCCGATAAATGTTGCAACACCATTCAGGCGCACCTGAAGAACCAAAGTACGGATAAATATTGAGCAACAATAACCACAAAATATGAACTGAGGAAAGTTGATAGTCACCTGCAATGGTGTTTCTCCACCATTGTCTTCTGAGACGCTAGCCATAAGTAAGCCCCATTCAGTGTTGACCCCTACCCCAGTAACCTGAGTTTCAAAAACAAAATAGACTTAAATAATAAATCTGAGAAGAAACTCCAAATCAGATGTTTTGACGCCATAAATAGAAAATGTTTTTGCTGCAACCATTCACCAACAACGGATATCTTTGTTCACCAATTAATCATCTCACAATTTTTCTCCAGAATGTAAAAGTAAACGTAAGTGACCGTCAAGTCTTACCAACATTGTCCCATTGCCATCTGCAACTTTACAGCCGGACATTAGGAATGGATTCTTAGTGGAGTTTTTATGAACCTGCGGAAAACAGCTATCTCAGAAGCATGAAATGCAAAGATAATATTTGTTGCAAATGCTAAGGAAGAGCGTAAAGCATACAATTTTGCTCTCTCCAGTCATGCTGGACTCATCAACTGCAAGGGAATGGCCAGCAACTAAAACTCCATCAGCAGGTACCTACGAAAATTATTTGCAGATCAAATATAAATTCTATCTATTCTGAAATTCGGAAAAGAGTTAAGAAAAATTGCATTGACAAATTCATGCAACTTGCCTGATCACCAATATTGAGGGGTATGACATCGCCTACCACAATGTCGTAAATTGAAATCTCAACTCTTCTCCCACCGCGGGTAACCTGGTCATATGCATGATGCACGTTTAAAAATTAAACCAACAAAAAATGGTATCATCTATGAGCTGCATGATCATCCAAGCTATCACCTCTATACGTATATTTCTTTTCTCTTCATTTAAGTTCTGGAATTGAAGAGATTGCCGGTAATCACTGGTAGCTGCCAAGGGAAAAGGTATACAAATTAGTGGAATACACCCAGCAGTCAAATGTATGAGTGAAATCAAATTCAGCAAGGAATATCAATACCAGTCACCACAATGACAAGAAGAACGGCAAACGCAATACTGATGCCATCGTACCATCCCTTTTCGATACCCTAAGTAGACAGCCAAAAAGTACCAAAAGATCAGGAAGAATAAAGAAAACTGCAAAAGTTTGGATAATAGAGATAAACCAACTTTCTACCCTCTTAGAGCAAGAAAGCTTAGAATGAGTACAAAGACAAAGTAAAAAATAGTCGACAGATGTGCTATCGAGCTACATCGATATGGAAGACAGAAAAAAAAAAAAAAAAGACGAGAAAGGCGTAACTCGTTCTAATACTGAGAGGTACAGTAATTCTGGATAGTATTTTTTAAAATAAGTCTCAGTCAATTGTTCTAAAACTATGACACATAGAAAAGGACTTCAAATTTCCAAGGTATGCGCTGAGCCAAATACTGTATAATGTATCAATTCCTAAACTGAATACCTCGGTCTTTATTCCCAATGCCAAAGAAGCAGCTGCTGCTACAATCAGTATGATCAACGTAAGATCTTGAGAAGCTTCCCAGACAAACCTCTGTCGAACATGAGGGAAAAAACGAAAGATATCAAGATATTAGTTGATTGGATAGCTTCACAGGCTGAAGCGGAAAAATCTCACAGTTATGGAAGCTACTAAAAACAAAAGATTTAAAAGTATTAATACCCAGAAACTCCTCCCTTTCTTCTGAGGGTATGTGTTTGATCCAAAAGCAGATTTCCTTTTCAGTATGTCATCATCATCCCCATTTATACCCTTCTCCAAGTTGGTTTTTAACAAGTCAGACAACCCTTTGACCTAATGGAAGAAAAGAGAGTATAAATAAACATACAGTAAAACCTCTATAAATTAATAATGTTGGGACTAAGACATTTTATTAATTTATAGTGATATTAATTTATCTATAAATTAATAATTATTATTTTATAGTGTAAATTAATAATTATTAATTTATAGATATATTTTTAATTGTTTATTTTTTTAAAAATTATGAATTGGAACAACTATAGCAAAATAAGATTAAACTTTCGGATGTTATAAATTTTATGGTTTAGGAATTGAACTTGTAATATTTAGAAAGCATTATTTACAATAAATTACAAATATTATAGACAAATTGACTTATACACATGAGACACATAAATTCAAATCTATGAATAATAATATCAATTCTCCTATTTTAATAATCTGTCAAATTATCAAATTGTAAATGATGCATATCTAAAAATTAAAACTTTAAATTTAATTATTTGTATGACATGTTATAAAATATTTTAGAGATATCATTATAGGTTGAAAATACAACATTACAATTGTTCTATAGAATTGAGCTTTAGGAGAAACATACACTATTATATCAGTATATATATATATATATATATAAATTTACATAATTATTAATTTATGATATTATTGGGACCATATTTTATAAGGAGATTTCGAAAAAATTATTATCTTATTATCTTATCGAATATTGTTAATTTTTACACTGGCCCGACTTGGGACCAGCAAAATTTATTAATTTATAGTGTTTATTAATTTATAGAGTATTAATTTATAGAGGTTTTACTGTATATGAGTTTCGTAGCTGAGAAATAATTGGCCGCAGAGAAAAGTAAAAGATCAGCAAAAGCAAAGACATACCCCTCCAAGTTCTTGAAGCGATCCTATATTTTGATCTCTTGAAATCGATACAATCTGCTCCTGTCCAATACCAAAATCACCACCACCAGAAGTCGGAGGTGGACTTGTAATTCCTAAAAAGAGATAAACCTCAGTCAACTACAGCATATTAATCAGAAACAAAATTTCCTTACAGAAAAAGTAATAACCCAATCAACTGATGTAAATGAATCAGAAACTTGGAACCATCAATAATTTCTACAATGATGTCTATATCCAAGAAAACAGGCCGCAAAACTACAGTTCTTAATACTGTTCATGCTACATCTAGAAGATAATCGACTCAACCCATTTGCAATGAAGATCAATCACATTTTGCAAAACATGAGTCATCAAAACAACGATCATCCCGACAGAACTTGTGACTGCACAGCTAAAAATAAGGTATTAAAATGGCAATTACTCAACCCCTACAACACTGCAGGAGAACAAATACATGCTTCACAAAATGGAATGGGGAAAAAACTAAATTGAAGGAAAGAATTAGAAACAGAAAGAACTTACCAGTTACTCGGCTTGCAGCTGCTTTAAAAAGATGTGCAGCCTAAGGAAAAAAACAACATTACTTAGATACCACCAAAACATTAAATCAAGAAAATTTAGTAGCAAAGCTTATGTACTCTTATCGCTTGGGCATGCGCTCTCATCTTCCTCAGCATCCGTTTCTTGTCTTCTTCCCTTTTCAAGTCCAGAGTATATCGAAATCGACGAGAAGCATTAAGTACAAGCGCAGCTTGCTACAAAACCCATAAAAAAAATAAAATTGGTTTCCAATTGTTGAAGACAACAAAACAAAGAAAGCCTAAATGCAAATGCAATGAAACAAATCACAAGTGGAAGTAGAGCAAAATTACCCTCCAACGGCGTAGTCTCTCCACAGGAGCATTCTTAGTGCTAGCAATATCAAACGGACTATCTTCATAGTCATTAAAGCTGCTGGTACCAGCTTCCACGTCCTTGTCTGGAGAGTTACTAAATTGTCCACTCATGGCTGTCGCAGGAAAGATAGCAACCCTAGCCTATAGGCTCTCTTCTTTAAGCTAAACAACGCAAAAAAACACACCCAAATTAGTAAAACACAATATAGCTTTTTCCGCATTTATCTCCTTCAACATAAACAACAACAAAAAAATTCCCAAATCTCAAATCCAATACCAAAAAAAAAAAAAAAAAAAAATCCCAAAAACCAAATCAATCCAAAGACGATACAGCTAGCTTAACAACTCTCACATTACACTGTTCCAAAACGCAGCAACAACAACCAATCCTCTCACCAGCATCAGAAACCAAACAAACTTTGGTATCCCGATTCCCAGAAGAAGCACCAAATCGTGGCGAGGAAATTTCAAAATTCAAAGCGAAGAAGAAGCAGAAACAAGCTCAGTAAAAAACAAATAGTTTTTTGCTTTTTAGAAGTGGTCCAACAACAACAATCGTGTAGGGTAACTAACATCGTGAATCGTGCCGGAGATTCGAATAAACAAACCACAAAGTAGCAGAAGCAAAAAGGCGAAGAAAGAGAAGGGAGAAAAAAAAAACATAAATCTCTGGCGATTCCAGAAGAAACAACCAAAAAAAGTTTTCTCTACGGTTACTGTTGAATCCAAAATTATCAAAAAAAAAAAAAGATACCTCAAATTATCGGCGGAAGGAAAGTTTCAGGATGATTACTCAGCTCTCTCCCTTTTGTAGTTTGATGAGAGAATACTCACTCTCTCTTCCGGATTATTTTCCCGTCACTTTCTCGAGAAAACAAACAAACAAACAATAAGAGAAGAGAACGAACGAGAAAGAGAGAGAAAAGAGAACTTTAGGAAACTTCCTGGAAGTATAGAGAGCAGCTTTGACTCGTCACTCCTCGTCAAAAAACTTTTTGTTAGAAAAAATAAAAACAAAAAGATATATTCCTTTATTTCCTATTTCTGTTGATATAATCTTACCTCAATATATAATCCACTAAATTCTTAATTAATCCTTCTATATTAATTAGAAGTACATATATAAAACTAACTTTATAAATTGTAAAAAATTACATTATCATGTCATTTGTTTTAAAGACAAATTTTTAATTTTTGTAGTAAAGATAAAAATATAATTTAAATATAAGACTAACAAAATCTTTTAAATAATTATTAGTTTTCAGAAAGAATACTTTATCTCTCTAATTAATTGTGGATAAAAGTTATTAATTAATTTTTAAAAAATTGTAAACTAATTAGAATTTTAAAAAGTAAGATTTTATTTTTCAGTATCCAATTTATTATTTTAATAACTATATTTGGAAGATTTTGCTAAGATTTTAAATTATGATTCTTTTATCATCTTTCTTTTATTTTATTTACAAATTATTTTTAATTATCAAATATATATGATAAATAAATTTGTTGATTTTTTCTGCATATGTTTTGATTTAAATTTTTAAAAATAAAGACATATTACTCAATATATGATGAAAAATGTGTGTTTTTAATCTTCCACATCGGCGGTTGATAAAAATAAAATTATGTAATTAATAACATAATAAATTTTATTTTATCATAATTAAAATACTATAATATTTTAAAATAATTAGTATTAAAATTTATCACAATTAAAATACTATAATATTTTTAAAGAATTAGTATTTAAAAAGATATATGTAGATTTACCAAACAATTGCAATATTAAAAGTAAATAGTGTCTCAAACAAAATATTTTTTTAAAACAACTATAACAATAACTTTTATTATTGTGTTATAATTTTTGGAGAAAATGTTGATCCGTGATATATTGTAGTTATAATTAATTACACTGACTCTTTTAGAAGGCAATTTATTTGTTTATTTTTAGTTAAACAATATTTGAAAGTTTAGAAAATTTAAAGTTTTTGTATTATACCTTTTTGGAAAAAAATTCAAATAATTAGTAAGATATTTAAAATAAATATATAAACCGCTTAAATTTTGAACTTTTGGTCTATCATCTTACTTATATTTAAAAAAAAAAACAACATTCATCTTATAGTCACACAATATACTTGCTCCCGCGTAAGAATACATATATAGCTAGCTAGCAACATATCTCACCACTACTACACTTGTAACTTGTAAGTGACAAATGAATTACTATACATCATTTTCGAATGAAAGCTCCTTTTGCTTCCTTCCAATTCCCATATTGCATTCTTTGGGAATCTTTGAGGCAACAATCGCTTATAGCTCAGTGTGTACTCTTCCTATTGACATTTTGGTATTGGTTCGATAGTTTTGAAAACAAGACTTTTGCCGCATGGGAACCCAACATTGACTTGTTTTTTTTTCCCAATATCTTTTGTTATTAATTGCTAGTAAATCTCAAAGCCACGTTTAGGTTTAGAAGAACGTATTCACGTACGTACATGTCCGTAACAAAATAGTATATCCCACACACACGTAAGTGAATCTTGCCTTTTTACACAGTCGTTAATGTATGAAACACGCTTTCCGTTTCTAAATAATGATTATATTTGAATGGTCTTGTACATTGTCTACTGCCTTTTTAACTGGAAAAAGAAGTTGGTCTACTATATATATATATAACAACTTTGTAAATAAATAAAAAGCATGAGAATAGCATTTTAAATTCAAGAAACAAAAATTATGTTCTGATTGCTGCTTGAGTTATTGCGAGTCATATTTAAATTTAAATTTATTCACGAAATATATATATATATATATATATATATATTCTCAGTTCTGAAAAGAAAATTTTTTAATTAGTATAGGGAGTGTTACATCAATGTCAAACTACCCCGTAAATTTTCATTCCAAGTTATATATTTCGTTCTTCTAATTTTTTTTTTTTTTTGTGTCATTTTTTAAGGTTTCTTCGCACACTTGCTGTTTGTGGCGAAAATGTCAGTGGACCTCATGACATGATGAAATGTTAAATTTAAGACCATTTTAGACCATAGTTTCCTAAATCCCTATATTGCACGCTATTGGGTAGGAGTATTCGGTTTCGGTTCGGTTGTGTTTGGTTTCGGTTAGTCTGGATATAGGAATATAATAACTATTTGAATATTTTAGAAATTTCGGTTCGGTTCGGTTTGGTTTCTTTCGGTTCGGTTTCAATTCGGTTAGTTGAAGAGATAACCATAACTAACATAAATTATATTTAAATTAACCATATAAACCTAATATAACCAAAAGTAGCTAAAGATAACCGAATATAACCGAAATTAACCAAAAATACATTACAAAAATATAAAAAAAGAGGAAAAATATTGATCCGATTTTACAAAATAGTATTTAACTTTGTAAATTCAAATAATAACTTTTAAATATATTGATTATTTAAAGTATTTAATTGTTTTGAATGTAGAAATAATTAATATTTTAAGTTTATTTTATAGTTTTGTCTGATATTAAATATATTGTTTTGGGTATATTCTAGATTTTTGGATATTTTGGTTAACCATTTAATTATCGGTTCGATTCGGTTTCAGTTAGTTTAAACATAGGATTTTACTAACCATTCGGTTATTGGAGGAACTTTGGTTCGGTTTTAATTTGATTTTTTTCGGTTCGGTTCGATCGATTATTTGGTTACCAGTTTTTTTGTCCAGCCCTTACTATCGGGAAAAACTGGTATGGACCTTTTTGCCGACCGCAAAAAGTATTGACTTTCATATATTCTCTAGAAAATGAAAACTTTAGAATATAATTTAAATTGTGATGGCATAGTGGCGTATGAATTTGATTCTCGCTGTATTCGTATATTAGCTATGTATTCGATATTCACCTATTCATTAGTTGATATAGTTTTTCTTTTCAGAACTGATGAGAAAAACTGCAAACAAACTAATGCTTTAATTTGTTTGTAGTTTAAAAAAAATAATAATAAAATGTAAAATTTATTCGAAAATAAAACATTTTTACAGCAAATGTGTCGTGGTTTTGAATGTAGTTAAGCTAAGTAGTGGACAGAAAAATTAAACCTTAAACAAAGGAGGTGTTAAGGGCAAGCTGTGAAGTGTGTCTCTTGTTTTCATCTGGACGCAAACCATAACTCCATACAGCCACCGTAGCGGCCTGTGTTGGGGAGAGATAGTAGCCTGTTTCTGATTTGCCTGTCAAGCCGTTTAATTTGTTTGCAGTTTCGTTACTCCGTTGGAATAGTATCAAAATTAGGTAGTTATATAGATAATAATGCAGTTTAATTAAATTTAGTTGTTAAATTAAGTCTACTGAAGTAAACAACACTTTCATGTTGAAAATACGATATGGTGGAAAAGCTTGAACAAGTAAAGAGGCCGTCATTACTCTCTGCCGTTACGAATGGTTTAAATTTTGCCTACATCATTATTTAAGACTCACGGGATAATAAATAAGTATACGATTTTTAATAAATATCATTATGAATTTAAATTCGGTTTGAAGTAGTAGTAATTTTTCTTCTTCAACTAATTAACGTTATCCATGATATAATATGACAACTGCAATTTGTAAGGTTTAATGTCTCTATGTAATTTCAAACATCTTTAATTTTTTTGAACTCTTTCTTCATGGTTATATTATCTATTTTTTAAAATCCAAATTTTTTTTTAACCTGATGAAATTTCATACCTAAACGGTAAACCTAACTTATGAGTAACAAAGCATAATTTTGTTTTTTTAGTCGCTGAACAACAAAGGGTAAAGTTTCTTAGACCATCGCCGGCACAGCAATCCATTAAACGTTTCTTTAAACAAAAAAAATTATTATTTTAATTTTTATATATATTTATTAGTAACAACCACTAAGAAATTGACACCTGTTTAAATGTGCTGAGAAGCGTTTAAATGACAGCGTTTAGAATCACCATTCTCGCCGTTTTATTGAAAATGTAAGCATGCATGGCGTCTGATCGCACCAACGTTACGTTGCCGACGGAACTTGATTTGACTCGTTGTTTCTCCAAACATCTGAAGAATCGATACTCTTCTTTCTCTCCTCTCTCTCATAATTATATTAATTTATATGAGAACTCTGGTGATTAGTACTCACCACTAAAGATACCCTTATATTAGTTTCTGTGATTTTTTTAATGTAGTCATCAACATAGAGAACTGTTGTTTGGATATATACTTTTCATACTCGTGGTGTATAATTTCCTGTATAGCAACGTAGAATATACATTGTCCATGTGACATTAAACCTTACAACAGCAACGTAGAATATAAATTGTCCATGTGAGTGTTATAAAATGGAAAACACATTATACGATGACTACATTCGTCCATATTACTATATATACTTCTAGATTCACTTTACATCAACATGAGGAATAGATATCATTTCCATGAGAGAACATACTCCTAGCTCATAGAAATAAAGTTAGGGTTAAAAGGTCAAAAGAATCTGCAAATTAATTAACAATAGTTTTACGAAAAGGGGCCAAGGCAGGCGGAACGAGTCAAATCAAGTTCCGTCGGCAACGTAACGTCGGTGCGATCAGACGCCATGCATGCTTACATTTTCAATAAAACGGCGAGGACGGTGATTCTAAACGCCGTCATTTTTTTTTTTTTTTTATCATTTTATGTTTACAAAAATATCG
>NC_141890.1:33842-76222 GCF_030686135.1 Camelina sativa | reverse complement strand
ATATTTATCAACCGTATAACTTCGCAGGCAAGAACAAGGGCTTTAGGGTTGAGGAGAGACGCCATGGTATGTTTACAATTCGCGGTGGACATAAGGAAGAGGACGGAGCCATCGCTGCCAGAAGGGTTTTCCGGCAACGCCTACGTGCTTGCCTCGGTGGTTTCGACCACCAGAGAACTACTTGAAGAACTAACGCTCGAGTCAATAGTCAACAAGATCAGAGAAGCCAAGAACTCAATTGACCAAGACTACATCAACTCTTATATAGAAGCACTTGGAGGTGGTGATCAAAGAAATGACGGAAATCTCCCTCCTCTCAAAGAGCTAACCCTAATCTCCGACTGGACAAAAATGCCATTTCACAATGTTGGCTTTGGTAGCGGCGGCGAGCCGGCGGATAACGTGGCACCACTCTGTCCTCCGGTTCCGCAAGTTGCTTATTTCATGAAGAACACTAAAGATGCTAAAGGTGTTACTGTGAGGATCGGTTTGGACCCACGAGATGTTAATGATTTTACAAATCATTTTCTTGATTTTAATATATTAGCTGGTGATAATTAAATTAATTAGTAGTAGTATCTTTGTAAGATGCTTAATTTGTGTTAGTATATAGTTTGATTGATGGCTCCTCTATATGCATGCGTGTGCGCTAAAAGACACTTTATTGTAATTGGGTTATGATGATGTATTAATCTAATGACATCTCTCTGCTTTGTATTTGTCGTTATCACTTTATTTTCGTGATAGGCTTTGTTTCTTTTCTTTTTCCTTTCTTTTTGATAAAAGATTAGTAGGCTTTATTTTTCCTTCCGGCATTACTGGACATTTCCAATGGTCACCAATGTTAAGTGGTTGACACCTAAGTCAAGGTTAGTGGGCACTTTGAATTTATTTATGGATTTGGATCTTACTAAGTTGCTCAGACCAGTGGGCAACAAGAGCTTACAGTATCGTTACAAAGAAGAGAGAAGAGACAGAACCAAAGATAATAATAATTGATTGTGTCTGAATACAAGAGCTAGTAGAACAAAGTTAACAAAGAAAAGAGAAAAAATCAGTTTGGCTCTGTTCCGAGTGAGCTAAACCATCACCCAACCACCTTCCGAGAAATCAGTTGGGCTCTGTTCCTGTTACAATCAATAAAGATTCAGAAATCTCCAAGTGAAATAAAAAAAGGAGCAAAAGTGTAAATGACTTTTATTTTTATACCTGTGTCATTAAGGAATTGACTATATCATCTAAGGAACCAGCATCTGAAGCCATGTGTAAACCTTCCTTTGGATCACAATTTCTAAAAACTTGAGCTTCTGTTGGCATTGGACCCCAGTTATTTGCATGCTGCTGATTCATCTGTAATGGATGAAAAAAGTCTGTTTGTGCAGCATTCGAGGATCCAAAATCCGTGTTTCTGCAGAAAGATGTCGAACTGGTATCCATGTTTGGGTTTATTAGTGGAGTGGCTGAGTCGCAGAAGGCGGTCCATTCCAAGGAGTCAGGTTTTGAATGAACATTACTCTGTGGCATGTTGGTTGACAATACAGTGTTTGACCAATGTTCTAGACGCTGCTTGTTGTTGCTGGTCTCAAAGTGAGGTGAAAACCCCGGGTTCAACGATGGCGATGATGACTGCGGGTGACCATCGAGAAGTAAGAGATTATTAGGAGCAACCATTAGAGAGTTCTGTTGTGAGTCAAAGCTTTGAAAAGCCTTGTTGATCTGAAGCTCTTCTAGTGGCGGAAGTGGCAACCCTTGAAGTATGTTACCTCCATCATTGTGGTTACGAGGAAACGATGATTGGAACATTCCTCCTGCAAGGGAGTTTACACGACCAAGATTCCTATTTGAAGGGAAATGTCTCATCATTGTGGCTCCACCATGGAACTGACCGGATCCAACAGGTATTGCTCGGTGGTGGTAGAAGCCGCCAAGTCCTTTGTGAGAAGTCATTTGCATCAAATGTGAGTCAATGGCCACCCTGTTAGCTTGTTGATTGGCTTCATCAGACACCTTCTTCAAGGCAACTCGAAATTTCTGAAAACCAAACGACATTTGCAAATGTGTTTAATGGAATCATATTAACAAACTAACAGAACAAAATCAGAAGAAGCGTCATAGTCTCACTATCTCACCTGAAGGTGGCTCGCAACATTCTCTCTTGTGAGTTTGTCAACATTCATAAGATCAAGAATCTTTTTGGGTACAGCTTCTGCATCATCAATACTTTTTAAAATCAGAACATGAAGCTAACTGGAAACTAGAGGGTAGAGAGATTAAGAAACATTTACTCTCAACGCCTAAATGATCAACAGCTGCTAAGAATTTGTTGTGTAGCTCATGCGTCCAAAGAACACGAGGTTTCTTTTGCGCCGTTGGATCATCGTTTTCATTCCCTCTTTCTTCCTCTTCCTCCTCTTCATACTGTTCTTTACGTTTCCTGTTGTTGTTGGCTTTATCAGAGTTTCCTGGACCATTACTCACACTGCTCTTGTTCTTCTTAAGTTTGCTCTTTCTCACCACGTGTTGCCATATGTTCTTGAGCTCCTCAATTCGAACAGGTTTAAGGAGATAATCGCAGGCACCGTGTTTGACTCCTTTCATCACATACTTTGGATCGCTATGTGCAGATAACACTGCAAGAATCAATCATCATGTCAAAGATCAAAACTTTCTCATGGGGACAACTATGAAAAGCTCGATGGAATCAAACAGAACTACAACAAGAGGAAAGCCTCGTACTTATGACAGGTAAGTCCATTTCAAGACCAACGAGCTCAAGTAGCTTGAAACCATCCATGTCTGGCATGTCGACATCACTAATTACGAGATCGAACTTGTTCTTGTTCTCCCTCAACAACTCCAGTGCGGTTTGGGCCTGGTTCGTTGTTGTAACTGCACATTAGAATGTAATTGTAACAATCACCGTCAAAGTCTTAGTTTTTACAGAGCAAGTGACTAATTCTCAAGTTCAACAAACTCAGAAATTTGGAAGTAAGAACCAATCAGTTCTGTGGAGCTATCAAATGTATAACACTTGCCACAAATACTAAGTTTTTTACAGAGCAAGAAACTCATTCTCAAATTCAACGAACTCATTCAAAAGAAGTATGAAGCTTTGAGCTTCGTTGACACATGTGGAGCAATCAAATTCAAATCTGTAACAATTCCCAAAAGTCTTTGAGTTTTTACAGAGCAAGAGACTGTTACAAATTCAAAGAACTCAAAAAGATACCAATGAGCATTGTGACACATGTGAAGCAATACAACCTGAAACATGGATTTTTTAAAGTAAAAATATGCAGAGGTTTTCTTGAAACCCCGTCTTTAAAAACATATAAATCTTAGAGAGGTACCATGTGTTGACAAGAAACGAATCTGAGCTAAATTTTGTAGTTTTTAGTGGACAAACCAAATTTAATTCTAGAAAAGAAAAAAACTTCAGTAGTTCTATCTATCAACCAATCCTAAAAATTAAAAGTAAACATGCAAATAGTGAAGTAACAAGGAGAGAGAGAGAGAGAGAGAGAGAGAGAGAGAGAGAGAAGGAAGCAAACCGTGGTATTGGCAGCGATGGAGCAAAGTCTGGAGAATACGGAGACAAGTCTGGTCATCGTCAACAGCAAGAACTCTCATCCCAACGGGAAACTGGTCCAAGACTTCAATTTCTTGTTCTATAGTCATCGTCATAGATTTGAACTAGAACAACAACAACAACAACAACAACGTTCGGATTCTTTATTACTACTAGATAGAGAGAAAGAGTTTACGGCAGAGTTTAATTTGGAGAAGAAAAATATAAAAGGAGGAGCAATGAAGATGTCAAAAGAGAAAATCTAAAGCCTATATATGGTTTCTTAAAAACTCTCTCTGATTGATCTTTATGGAATTCTCTTCTTTTTTAGAAACATTTCTGGACTTTTTTATTTTATTTTCCATTAGAAAACAAAACATGGAGCGTGATTCTCACGCGCTTTTTTTTTTTTCTGGTTTGGTTTCTTTTGACTGTGGGAATAATATTATTTTTAGTTTAGTGATAATTAATTGAAAAGGAAAACAAGATTGAAGGATTTTTTTAAAATAGATAAAAATGTGAAAGTGTTTATGAAGATGATTCTGTGTATCATGTAATTAAGGTTAAAGATATGTTTTTTGATACTGTACTTAGTAAGTTAGTATACAAGGTAGAATATCGAATTTAGTTATTACCATAATTTCAAACTTTCCTTAATTATATTGCCATGAGGATTGAATTGACAACTAAGTCGAGTTTATCATCAACGGATGTACATTTACCTTAGTTATTTTTTTATTATTGTTATTTTTTTTTTCATTTACCTTGGTTATTAGTGCAAACTATGGTAGTATTATAGTTTTAAAATATGTAAAAGATAAAGAAAAGACAGGCTTTAGGGAGAGAGCATGGTGAAGGGTGGGAAGTGCGAGACTCGCGTGAGCGTGCTTCATGGCTTTTTTTTTCCCCTATCGACTCGTACAGGGTTCAGAAAAGATTTTGGGAAACCAAGTTGTATATATCCCATAATAAACAATCAATCATGGCTAATGCCGATGTTAATCAAACCTTAAGTCATACTCTCTTTTTTTTTTTTTTAACGTCAGCGCCTACCTAAGACAGACTTATATAATGTACTCATCATTACTTGGATAGTAATTACACTCTTCTTACCATATGAGATTTTAGGAAAAATAACGAATAAATACATATTATACGATTTGAGTCACCGGCCAGAGTGTATCGTATGCTCGAATTAAACTTTGAAGTCAACACATGAAATTGCTGTCACAAGAAATAGTAACTTACACTCTCACAGTAACCTATATCTTAACATTAAACCAATACTATTATATAAATATATACTTATGAATATATAAAGATTAAAAAAATTAAAATAATAAAAGAAAAAGTAAAGAATTTCTTGAAGTTGGGTTTCATCCACATCATTAGCCAACAAGCTTGGTGGATGCAAAATAAGATCCCAATGATACTATATCATTTTGTATGATTTCTTGAATTGACCACCAAGCGTGTTCGTTTCTGCGCCTCTCGTTTTCTATAAAATAGTCTACTTCGAATAGAGAATACGTTTTGGTACTTCTTAACCAAAAAAAAAAAAGAAAAAAGTATGCGATTATGTTTTTTCCAAGAATATATCATTTTGTTTCGTTTCCAAATTAGAACAAAAAGTTTCAGAATTCCAGGTTAAGGTTTACAAAAAATTCGCAAGATCTAGGATCTAAATGACTTACGAATCTAGCCTAAATTTTTACGAACCTTTTACAAACCTAAGAAAAAATATTTAGTTTCTGAAGAAAGGCATTTTTAAAAATTTGTCTTGTGACAATTAAAATCTTGATAAACCTAGAATAAAAGAAAACGGATAAAAGTTATACTTTTTAAAAAGAACATCAACACTTCGATGCAATGCATAGGAAAATAAAAGACAACTCTCTCATACAAATCATTATCATTAAGCCATCTAAATAGTTGCAGATGACATTAGAGAGATTAAAGAAATGAGTTTTCTAGAAGATCCATGTTATACACCAAATCTGTAAAGATTCTACTTCTGAATAAGTTATTAGAAATCACTTTGTCATTAGCTACTGTCATTGGCTCATAGTCTCATATATTGTACGCACATGTATAATTATTCACATTTAAATATGAAAAAGAAGATGTCCTAACAGCAACACTTTGGTGTAATGTTTAATTTAAGAAAAATAATTAAAGAGAAAGATGCCCATAAAACTTAATAATAATAAAAAGAAGCAACAAATAACTAATACTAAATGGAGTAGGAAAATCAGATTGAGCATAAGTTGAGGTAATCTTGTCTCCCACAAGGGCTAACCACACCGGTCACTGATATGCTTCTTGTTCGGATGCTTCCTAATCACTTCCTACTCTTATCACTCTTTACTTATTTAGTTTTTTCACATTTAAAAATTAAACAATGATTATTTTACTCGTCAACTCTAGATAGCCAGAACATAACAGTTACTATTCCATATGGATTACGTAGATATACTAAATAACAATCATTATTAAGTAATTATTAACTAACAGTAGCTATGATAGATCGATGGTGATGAATATAATTAGTTCATCATGGACCCTTTGCTCGTGTCATGATCAATATTTGTCATGATCACTTCTAACTTTCTTTCTTTTAGCTCACACACATATTCTGCCAAATCTGAATTTGGATGATGCCGACTCTATAGAGATTACATGTTCAGATAATCAGATTTATCAGTATTTATAACCAGAAGGGGTTGAATTTTTGTTTTTATTAACTACACTAAAATATGTTACGATTTAAGGTATTTCACTATTTCTGCTGGTGTTTACTGTTAAGCTTGATCCCATCATACACAAAGCCTAAGGAATCGTTTTATGGCCAACGTTATAAATTGATTATTTTGAAGACTCATATTACAACATTCTTTCGTGGAGTTATAGTTATACCCTCTCTTCGATCCTATAGAGTTTCAAAAGGTGTAATGCATATAAAATATACAAAACAACTACATCCACCCGATAGATATTGAGCCAATTTTTCTTGTTTATTCATCGAAGGCCCATATTGCACGTACAGTTTCAGACAAGCAGTCGAAGGCAGCACCAATGTTAACATTATGCAACCTATACTCGAAAGTAACTAAAGCCAATAATTTCTACTTCAACTGATAACAGTATAATCAAAAGCAGTCTAAAACGAAGAAAGAATTCGTGTCTATTTTGCGATGAATAAATATAGGTTTCTCAACCACTGAATGAGCTCAATCCTATCCTTATTCATCATATACTCATGCAAGAAGAAACAAAGATCACCATCGATTCCTCTTACTCGCAAAAACTCCCGAATCGCTGTCTGAAAATCATACTTCAAGCTCCTGCAAAGAAACAAAGATCACAAGTTTCAGTAATTGCACTTAAAATACTAGCAATAAATGCTTCAACTCTATACTGTAAGTTATTCAAGGAGACTAAGCAGAGAGGGATTAAGTACACGAAATCTGGTCCCAAGTAAGGTAGACGAGTGATTTTGTTGCGTCTAAGCTTGTAAAGCTTTCGAATTTCGATACGGTTAGGCCAAACAGAGCAAAGGAACTCAATCCCTTCACTTCCATCAATCTTGGAAATGTCGACAAGCAAGCTAATATGGAGACGGAGATCGTGCCCTGAAGCATCTAAACCTGTTCTTGGAACAGTCAAAAACCCATCAAACATAGTTGCTTCCATTTTGATGTTTTCTTCTTCCCCAAACTTCCCTTTCATCACAATACATTGCTCACCGGGACTATCCTCCACAGAGAATGATTTGAATTCAGTCGCTGGCTGCATTACATAGTTTAACTCAAAAAAAAAAACATCAGCATCTCTTCTCTGCCGGATCTTGAACAAAAGTCTAATACTTGATGTACAAATTGAGTCGAAATACAGTGTTGATCATGTCTACCCAGATAACAAATCCGAAATCTAAGACTAGCCTAAACATGATCAGATTGCAAGCTAAAAATCCAAACTTTATAAGGTCTGATAGTGATTTTAAATTAAATAAGATGATACCTGATGTGGAGGAGCATAATCAGATTGATACTGGATCTCGTTTCTTATGATTCGAAGGATGTTTGATCGGAAGGGGGATTTGGCTGTCGAGGTGGTGATGTCTCGTGATTGTGGAGTTGGTAACAAAGATTTACACCGAACCAGGGAAATTAGGGTTTCTGAGGTATGAGATGGAGAAATGCGTGATTTTTGAAGAGTACGGAGGAGAAGAGCCATTGAGGTTTTTTGTGATGTTCGCCGACGTTAGGGTTCTTCGACGGGTTCTCTAATTGGGAAAATTAGATCGAATCGAAAAATTGGCGAGCTTAATTGTGGGCTTTTTTGGGAATGTCCAATAGTCGTATACAAACACTTAATGGGCTTCTATGTTAAAACATTGTTTGACGAGTTTTTTTTTTTTTTTTCATTTTTAATCACGGTTTTAAAATCCAAATCTTGGATACGAACGAAACTTGTTTACCCAATCGTTACTTGAATGGGTGTTTAGTAACCTGTCTGATGATAGTGATGATAGTGACCTGTCTACGCTCCCAAGCAATACAAAATGTCGTGATAGAATACGCTTCACTAAGGATTCAGCGAAGGAAATAACTGCAGTGCATTTGAAAAGTCAGTCACACAGGGCTTTGCCGCCTAGGGTGGAACGCATGGTAGGCTAGGTGGCTCCCCAGGACGACTAGTAGTTGAACACGGACGGGGTTTCGTGGGGAAATCTGGGTCTAACAACAGCAGGAGGGATGTTACAGAACAGCGTGGGAGAATGTAAAGGAGGATTTGTATTTAACATTGGAAGGTGTACGACACCTTTAGCTGAACTGTGGGGGGGGGAGGGTGTACTACGGTCTTTGTATTGCTTGGGAGCGTAGAGTGGCTTGTTTGGAGTTGGAAGTAGACTCGCAGTTTGTAGTAGGTTTTCTTACAACAGGGATTAGCGAAGCTCATCCGTTATCCTTCCTTATGTCATGGCTTTTTATTAAAAGACTGGCTAGTCCGCATTTCTCATGTGTATAGAGAAGCTAACCGTCTTGCAAATGGGTTAGCTAACTATGCGTTCTCTTTGTCCATTAGTTTCTATTGTTTTGATACTGTCTCACCTGTTGTTAGTTCGCTTTTGAGTGATGATGCGATCGGGTCTGTCCGGCCACGTCAAGTACGATTGTAATCTTTTAATTTCAGTTTAATAAATGCGAGACTAGTTCTCCTATCTTCTACCAAAAAAAAAAAAAACGAAACTTGTTTAAGACCATAAATGTTAGATGTGGTGGACAAGTTGTTTCGGCTTGGGTATTAGTCGAGCTGCGTAAAGTCAGCTGGTTTGGTTTGGTTCATGCATGCAAATCTTAACATTCCACGATTTGATGCGTGTTTGGATCACTCGAGGTTATTAAAAGAAAAATAAAAAAACATAAGAACCAACAACAGATTTACACAAACAATGAAACAAATAATATAATGTATACTACTTGTATAGTTGTATACAAATAACGTTCTTATGATGAAATAATGTTTTTCTACATACCGCATGACTGGTTTACTCCAAGCACGCAGGACACCGGATCCGATCCGGCTTCATTAGTATATGTTATGTTCATCGCACTATACCCACCACGTAAGTTTTTTCGTTTATTTATACACGCTAAAATTCACCACCAGGGGAAGTCCAAGGAAGGTACGACCAAAGCATATATCGATTAATTTTTTTTTTTTTTTTTTTTTTGGTAAAAATATATCGATTAAATTCATGAATGGTTTTATAATTGAGTTTTAGATTGTCTTCTTACATTGAATTTTTCTCCCAAAAACTAATCTTGGATGACGACGGTCGCGCTATGCACTTCACTAGTGGAACAAGAAAGAATCCATTAACTAATCACTCGAAAGTCATTGCGTGTCAGTCAATCAACACGTGTGTAAGGTTAGAGCAAACGCAGCTTATGCATGGATCTTGCAAGACTAGGATCAACACATCATATAGAGATAATTGAAAATCATATATGAGAAAAAGAGACAATATCTAGTCAGGTGAGAATAAATAAACAAAAATTTCTCAAAATTTGTTTCTTAATGCTCTTTTTATTTAATTTAAATCCTTGCTAATGTCATTAACTTAAATTAAAAGTATACAATGCCTAAACCTTTACTCGTGCATGCATTAATTAATTAAAATAAAAGTTGGTGCCCTTTTGATCATCGGTAGGTGCATGTCTCATGTTTACATGGTGTTGAACAGATCATATGTGTGTGTATATATATAGAGAGACAGACGATACTCTTCAATCACTCAAAACAAGACATCACCAAACACACATCTCTTTTGCACTTTCACTATGAATACTTCTCTGTTTTCTTTATTTGTTCCCATCCTCCTTATCGTTTTCATTGCTCTCTTTAAGAAATCAAAGAAACCAAAACATGTAAAAGCTCCTAAACCGAGCGGTGCATGGCCCATCATCGGCCACCTTCACCTTCTCGGTGGCAAGGAACAGCTTCTCTACCGAACCTTAGGAAAAATGGCCGACCATTATGGTGCAGCCATGTCGCTACAACTCGGGAGCAGTGAAGCATTTGTTGTGAGCAGTTTTGAGGTGGCTAAAAATTGTTTTACTGTCAACGACAAAGCCTTGGCTTCACGTCCTATGACTGCAGCCGCAAAGCACATGGGCTACAATTTTGCTGTTTTCGGGTTTGCGCCTTATAGCGCTTTCTGGCGAGAGATGCGTAAAATCGCAACCATTGAGCTACTTTCTAACCGGCGGCTTCAGATGCTCAAGCACGTTCGTGTTTCTGAGATCTCAATGGGTAAGTATGAAACTACGTCTACCGTACCAAACGTATGTATCAATAATTATCCATATTGTTAATTTTGATACGATGCGATATTGTCACATGCAGGTGTGAAAGATTTGTATTCCTTGTGGGTCAAGAACGGTGGTTCAGAACCAGTAATCGTTGATCTAAAGAGCTGGTTAGAGGACATGACACTGAATATGATAGTGAGAATGGTGGCCGGAAAACGATACTTTGGAGGCGCCGGCTCAGAATCCTCGGAGGATACCGAAGAGGCAAGCCAATGCAAAAGGGCCATCTCAAAGTTCTTTCACCTTATCGGTATATTCACTGTGTCCGATGCTTTTCCGTCACTGAGGTGGTTTGATTTGCAAGGACATGAGAAGGAGATGAAGCAAACGGGAAGCGAATTAGATGTGATCCTTGAAAGATGGATTGAAAACCATCGACAAGAAAGAAAAGTTTCAGGAACGAAAGAAAATGATTCAGACTTCATCGACGTTATGTTATCACTTGCGGAACAAGGCAAGCTCTCGCATCTTCAATATGATGCTACTACTAGCATCAAATCTACCTGCCTGGTAAAGCTTGAAATACCCAAATCTTTGCTTTGTTTTTTATTTTTGGGATCTTGAACCCTAAAATTACTGTTTGACTATAGATTTATTAAGTTGGTGATATAAATAAATATATTTGGAGGAATGAAGTTGTTGTATCATATATAATTTTCTTAAAATCATCTAATACGTTACGCGGCGAATCATGATTAGATGATATTTTCTTTTTTAATGTATGTAATATAATGATAATAAATTGTATAATCAGGCACTGATTCTAGGAGGAAGTGACACTACAGCATCAACTCTTACATGGGCCATTGCTCTTCTTCTTAACAACAAAGAAATGTTAAAGAACGCGCAAGATGAGATAGACCTCCACGTTGGCAGAGACAGGAACGTCGAGGATTCAGACATAAATAATCTGGTGTATCTTCAAGCAATTATCAAAGAAACGTTGAGATTGTATCCAGCTGGTCCACTCTTAGGCCCTCGAGAGGCGATGGAAGATTGCACAGTAGCCGGTTACAACGTTTCTTCCGGCACAAGGCTGATAGTGAATGTATGGAAAATCCAAAGAGATCCGAAAGTTTATAAGGAACCAAACGAGTTTAGACCAGAGAGGTTTATTACAGGAGAAGCAAAAGAGTTTGATGTAAGAGGACAAAACTTTGAGCTGATGCCATTTGGTTCGGGAAGAAGATCATGCCCAGGGTCTTCATTGGCCATGCAAGTGCTTCATCTAGGTCTTGCTCGTTTCCTTCATTCGTTTGAAGTGAAAACTGTTTTGGATATGCCTGTTGATATGAGTGAGAGCCCTGGCTTGACCATTCCTAAAGCCACGCCTCTTGAAGTACTGATCAGCCCACGTCTTAACGAACAGCTTTTTGTGTGATCGATATAGTACTGTTTCAGAAACATGATGACTTCAATATTGTTTATTGAAGGTCCTTTTTTGATGTATTTTATTTCCTGTTTAAATAAAACTTATCTACGTTTGTTGTTTCTCTTCAAAATATAAGTATGCAGTTTTTGAAAGAATCAAATTGTCCTGGTATATTATTGGTGAAATTAAGACCTTTTTATTGCCCAAAAATATAGTATTTATTATTTATACAAGACTTTTTTTTAATAAACATATAAATATATATAGTTCAAGATTTAAATTACATTTTTATGACTTATATGACCAAGAAACGAAAAAAAAATGACATAGATTATCTAGATAGGTCACAAAATTCTATAATTTGGTATAAAATCTCATAATTTACAATATTTAATTATTATTGTTAATAGAAATATAAAAATTATAAAAAATGGAACGAAAGAAAAAAAAATACTTTTTGGGCGCACTCACTAAGAGGAAACCCTTAACAGGGGGGACGAACGAACAAAGCGTTGAACATCCCCGGACCAAGAGGTTTTCTTCATAATTTCGCAATTAGATGCATTGAGCCGTAAAGCGAGATGATGTTTTGCAGAAACCTCTCGGTGAGGCGTATGAAGAAATCTGGTGGTTTCGTCCCTGTTTATCTCAATATCTACGATCTTATGCAAATAAATGTTTACGGTTATTGTCTTGCTGGCTTGGAATCAGGATCTATCACTATGGTCTTGAAGGTATTTATTGTTTTTTCTCAATCTTGGGTTGGATACATGAGAGATTATTGGGTAATAAAGAATATGATCCTTTATTACCCATTGACAAAAATATCAGAAAATGTCTTACCTCGATCACAACTATGGGAGACCGCCGACGGCCTACAGCTTTTGTTCTCCACTCGATTCACCTCGTAGGAATTATCTTGATCTAACTTTCCAACTTTTTTATTCAGCTAATGTTTATCTCAAACCATATTCAAACAAACTGAAGCATTCATTGTAAAAACAATTTTTTGGTTCAATTAAAAAAAATAAAGGTCAATAATCTTTATATGACCAAGAAACAAAACATAACTAATACTAAATGGAGTAGGCAAATCAAAATGAGCATTAGATGAGGTAATTTTGTCTTGCACAAGAGCTAACCACACCGCTTATCCGCCATGCATAGCAGGGCGGACTTGGGAATTACTATTTTGCCCATGCCCATGGGCCAGCCCGTTTGACACCGCTATTCTTATGGCACATACATTCTATTACTAACAAACACACTCTCACAAACTTGTTCAAGACCATAAATAAATGTCAGATGTGATTGGATGGTAGTATTGTCTCAGATGTGGTGGACAAGTTGTTACGCCCTGGGTATTGGTCGGGCTGCGTAAAGTCAGCTGGTTGGGTTTGGTTCACGCATGCAAATCTTCACATTTCACGATTTGATGCGTGTTTGGATCACTCGAGGTTATTAAAAGAAAAAGAAAATACATAAGAACCAACAGAGAGACACAAACAATGAAACAAATAATATAATGTATACTACTTGTATAGTTGTATATAAATAACGTTTTTGTGATTAAATGATGTTTTTCTACATACCGCAGGACACCGGATCCGATCCGTCTTCATTAGTATATGTTATGTTCATCGTACTATACCCACCAGGCCACCACGTAAGTTTTTCGTTTATTTATACACGTTAAAATTCATCACCAGGCGAAGTCCAAGGAAGGTACGACCAAAGCATATATCGATTAAATTCATGAATGGTTTATAATTAAGTTTTAGATTTCTTACATTGACTTTTTCTCCGAAAGACTAATCTTGGATGACGACGGTCGCGCTATGCACTTCACTAGTGGAACAACAAAGAATTCATTAACTAATCACTTGAAATTCATTGCGTGTCATCAATCAACACGTGTGTAAGGTTAGAGCAAACGCAGCTTATGCATGGATCTTGCAAGACTATGGTCAACACATCATCTGGAGAGATAACTGAAAATCATATATGAGAAAAACAGACAATATGTCTAGTCAGACGAAAATAAATAAACAAAAATTTCTCAAAAATGGTTTCTTAATGCTCTTTTTATTTGATCCTAAATCCTTGCTCATGTCATTAACTAAAATAAGAAGTATACAATTTTTAAATAGGATTATTGGTTTGAGATTTGAATAGAGTTTTAAAAATTTAAAATATTATGTAGAATTTATTGTTATTAGATCAAGATTTTGTTAAATTTTGTTAAATTTTAGTGTTATTAGTTTGTGATTTGTAAAAAGTTATTTAAAATCTTAACAAATTTTGGTTATTGGATTAAGACTTTTATAAAGTCATTAAAAGTTTTATGTTATTTAATTAAAATAAAATAATCTATGATTATTAATAAATTCAATTGTTATGTTATTAGGTCATGATTTTAGAAACTTTATTTACAAAATAAAATCATGGAAAATATCACAAAAATACAAGAATTGTTTGGAGCACAATATTTTAGAAAACAAATCAACAAAACTTTCTAACAATATTTAACAATCTTTCACTTTTTATGATTTTGTTGAACTCTTAAATTTTTTTTTATAAATTAAGGGGTGTTATTAGATTCTAATTTATAATAATTGAATTCGTTAACAATCCTAGATTTTTTTGTTTTAATTGAATAACACAAAACTTTTAATGACTTTATAAAAGTTTAAATCCAATAACCCTAATTTGTTAAGATTTTTAATTATTTTTTTACAAATGACAAACTAATAACAATAAACTTTAACGGAGTTTAGCAAAATCTTAATCTAATAACAACAAATTCTAAATAACATTTAAATTATTTAAAACTCTATTCATAAAATAAAAGTTGGTGCCCTTTTGGTCATCGGTACGTGCATGTCTCATGATTACATGGTGTTGAACAGATCATATGTGTGTGTGTATATATATATAGAGAGATAGACGATACTCTTCAATCACTCAAAACAAGACATCACCAAACACACATCTCTTTTGCACTTTCACCATGAATACTTCTCTGTTTTCTTTATTTGTTCCCATCCTCCTTATCGTTTTCATTGCTCTTTTTAAGAAATCAAAGAAACGAAAACATGTAAAAGCTCCTAAACCGAGCGGTGCATGGCCCATCATCGGCCACCTTCACCTTCTCGGTGGCAAGGAACAGCTTCTCTACCGAACCTTAGGAAAAATGGCTGACCATTACGGTGCAGCCATGTCGCTACAACTCGGGAGCAGTGAAGCATTTGTTGATACGATGCGATATTGTCACATGCAGGTGTGAAAGATTTGTATTCCTTGTGGGTCAAGAACGGTGGTTCAGAACCAGTAATAGTTGATCTAAAGCGCTGGTCAGAGGACATGACACAGAACGTGATAGTCAGAATGGTGGCCGGAAAACGATACCTTGGAGGCGCCGTTTCAGAATCCTCGGAGGATGCCGCAGAGGCAAGGCAATGCAAAAGGGCAATCTCAAAGTTCTTTCACCTTATCGGTATATTCACTGTGTCCGATGCTTTTCCGAGACTAAGGTGGTTTGATTTCCAAGGACATGAGAAGGAGATGAAGCAAACAGGAAGCGAATTAGATGTGATCCTTGAAAGATGGACTGAAAACCATCGACAAGAAAGAAAAGTTTCAGGAACGAAAGAGAATGATTCAGACTTCATCGACGTTATGTTGTCACTTGAGGAACAAGGCAAACTCTCGCATCTTCATTATGATGCTAATACTAGCATCAAATCTACCTGCCTGGTAAACTCTCACATCTGGTAAAATTACTGTTTGAATATATATATTTATAAAGTTGGTGATATAAATAAATATGTTTGGAGGAATCAAGTATTTGTATCATATCTAATTTTCTTAAAATCATCTAATACGTTACGCGGCGAATCATGATTAGATGAGATTTTTTTTTTTAATGTATGTAATATAATGATAATAAATTGTATAATCAGTCACTGATTCTGGGAGGAAGTGACACTACATCATCAACCCTTACATGGGCCATTGCTCTTCTTCTTAACAACAAAGAAATGTTAAAGAAAGCACAAGATGAGATAGACCTCCACGTTGGCAGAGACAGAAACGTCGAGGATTCAGACATAAATAATCTGGTGTATCTTCAAGCAATTATCAAAGAGACATTGAGATTGTATCCAGCTGGTCCACTCTTAGGCCCTCGAGAGGCGATGGAAGATTGCACGGTCGCCGGTTACAACGTTTCTTCCGGCACAAGGCTGATAGTGAATGTATGGAAAATCCAAAGAGATCCGAAAGTTTATGTGGAACCAAACGAGTTTAGACCAGAGAGGTTTATTACAGGAGAAGCAAAAGAGTTTGATGTAAGAGGACAAAACTTTGAGCTGATGCCATTTGGTTCGGGAAGAAGATCATGCCCAGGGTCTTCATTGGCCATGCAAGTGCTTCATCTAGGTCTTGCTCGTTTCCTTCATTCGTTTGAAGTGAAAACTGTGTTGGATATGCCTGTTGATATGACTGAGAGCCCTGGCTTGACCATCCCTAAAGCCACGCCTCTTGAAGTACTGATCAGCCCACGTATTAACGAACAGCTTTTTGTGTGATATAGTACTGTGTCAGAAACATGATGACTTCAATATAGTTTATTGAAGGTTCTTTATTGATGTTTTTTTTTTCCCGTTTGAATAAAACTTATCTAGGTTTGTTGTTTCTCTTCAAAATATGTGTATGCAGTTTTTGAAAGAATCAAATTGTCCTTGTATAATATTGGTGAAATTAAGACTTTTTTACTGCCGAAAAATATAGTATTTATACAAGAATTTTTCTAAATAAACATATAAATATTTATAGTTCAAGATTTAATTACATTTTTTATGACTTATATGACCAAGAAATAATAAAAACCACATAGATAATCTAGATAGGTCACAAAATTCTATAATTTGATATAAAATCTAATAATTTAAAATATTTAATTATTATTGTAAACAGAGAAATCTAAAATTAACATAAACAAAAAAAAGGAAAAAAGCGTTTTTTGGCGTATTCACTTTCCCAGAAAAGAGGAAACCCCTAACAGAGGGGGACGAACGAACGAAGCGTTGAACATCCCTGCGATCGGGAGGTTTTCTTCATAATTTCGCAATTAGATGCATTGAGCCGTAAAGAGAGATGATGTTTTGAAGAAACGTCTCGGTGAGGCGTAAGAAGAAATCTGGTGGTTTCTTCCCTGCTTATCTCGATGTCTACGATTTTACACCAATGAACGTTTACGGTTACTGCGGTACTGCCTTACTGGCTTTGGAATCGGGATCTATCACTCTGGTCTTGAAAGTATTTATTGCTTTTTCTCAATCCTCAAACCCATGAGAGATTATTGGGTAATATAGGTCAAGAATAGCAGAATATCAGAATATCAAAAACCGTCTTAGCTCGATCACAACTATGGGAGACCAATGTTACGCCGACGGCCTACAACTTTTGTTCTCCACTCGACTCACCTCGTAGGAAGTATCTTGATCTATCTTTCCAACTTTTTTTTCAGCTCTTAATGTTTATCTCAAACCATTTTCAAACAAACTGAAACATTCAACAAAAGATTTTTTGGTTGAATACAATTTTACATTCAATTAAAAACAATGAAAGTCAATCATCCTTATACGTCCAAGAAACAAAAAATAACTAATACTAAATGGAGTAGGAAAATCAAAATGAGCATTAGTTGAGGTAATCTTGTCGCTCACAAGGGCTAACCACACCGCTAATCCGCCGGGCATAGCACATGGACTTGGGGATAACTATCATGCCCGCAGGCCAGCTCGTTTGACATCTTTACTCTTATCGCACATACATTCTATTACAAACAAGCATATTCTCAAATTCTTTTCCAATTATAAATAGTGTTTCCAAAACTTATTATTTCTTAAAGTTAGGGGCTATTATTGGATAAATGATTTGTAAATCTATATAAAATTGTAAAACTATAAAAATCAAAACACATAGATTTTGAAATAATATATTTTATTCTTTGATTTGAATCCTTCTATTTTTATTGTCAAATCTATTCAAAACATAAATTGACTTTTGAAATCCAAAAACAAATCATTAAATGAATAACATAGATTTTAACAAGTACTATGATTGACCACGTAGTACACCACAAGATAATATTATATATATATATATATATATATATTTTGATTATAATTGTAAAATAATTGATATTCGTTGTTTTTCAAAAAGAATATTAGAGTTTTTATAGATATTTTATTGTATTTGCTAACATTTATAGTACTGGGTATTAAATTTGAAAGCACTAAAGTATGTATATTTTATTAAGAATAACTGAATAATAATTTTATAAAAAAATTAAATATATTATTAAATTTTGCAATAATTTTGGTTTTAACTTATATTTTCGTATTAAACGATTAGAATCTCGATGATAGAAATTATCATATTTTTGTTAATGATAGAAATTGGAAATATTAGGATATCATAGAAAAACTATTATAATTCGAATTATTGAATCATGTTATATGTTTCAATTTTGACTCAAAAATGTATTTAAAAAATATTAAGATAGATTTACCACGTCAACCAATAACTCTTTCTTAGCTTTTTTTTATTTATATACACGTCAAAATTTACCACGAGGCCAAATCCAAGGTAGGTACGACCAATGCATATATCGATTGAATTCATGAATGATTTATAATTGAGTTTTAGATTTCTTACATTGACTTGACATTTTCTCCGAAAGACTAATCTTGGATGACGATGGTCGTAACGTAACGATATGCACTTAACTAGTGGAACAACAAAGAATCCATTAACTTAATCACTCGAAATTCATTGCGGGTCAATCAATAGATGTGAAATGATAGAGCGAAAACAGCTTATGTATGCGTGGATCTTGCAAGACAATGATCAACACGTCATCAAGAGATAATTGAAAAATAACCACACGGTAAATTAAAATCATACGAGAAAAGACTATCACTAACTTATAATAAGAGAATGGAACAAAGTTTTGTTAAAAAAGTTTTGTTAAATTTTGTTTCTTAATGCTCTTTTTATTCAATCCTAAAATCCTTGCTCATGTCGTTTATAACTAACATAAAATTTGCTTGCAGCCTTTTCTATTCAACGCATTAATTAATTAATTAAAATACAAGTTGGCCCTATAGTTTTGAACTTTTGATCATTGGTAGGTGTATCTCATGCATGCTTACACGTGGTGTTGAACCGCGATCGTCTATATATAGAGAAAGACATACGATACTCTTCAATCACTCAAAACAAGAAATCAAGTAATCACCAAAACACACATATTTCTTTTTCAGTTTCAAAAACATTATGGATACTTCCCTCTTTTCTCTATTTGTTCCCATCATCGTTTTCGTTTTTATCAATCTATTTAAGAAATCAAAGAAACCAAAACATGTAAAATCTCCTAAACCGAGCGGTGCATGGCCCATCATCGGCCATCTTCATCTTCTCGTTGGCAGAGGAACAGCTTCTATACCCGAACCTTAGGAAGAATGGGCTGACCGTTACGGTCCAGTCATGTCGCTACGACTTGGGAGCAGTGAAGCATTTGTTGTGAGCAGCTTTGAGGGTGGCTAAAGATTGTTTCACTGTCAACGACAAAGCCTTGGCTTCGCGTCCTATGACTGCAGCCGCAAAGCACATGGGTTACAATTATGCTGTTTTCGGGTTTGCCCCTTATAACGCATTCTGGCGCGAGATGCGTAAAATCGCAACCATCGAGCTACTTTCTAACCGGCGGCTTCAGATGCTAAAGCACGTTTCTGTTTCTGAGATGCTCAATGGGTAATTAATAACTAAAAAAAAAAATCCAATGTCTATCGTACCATTCGTATATATAAAATGTCCATATTGTTAAATGTGATACGATGCGATATTGTTACATGCAGGTGTGAAAGATTTGTATTCCTTGTGGGTCAAGAACGGTGGTTCAGAACCAGTAATGGTTGATCTAAAGCGCTGGTTGGATAACATGACACTGAACATGATAGTGAGAATGGTGGCCGGAAAACGATACTTTGGAGGCGCGTCGTCGGCTCAGAATCTTCGGAGGATACCGAAGAGGCAAGGCAATGCAAAATGGCCATCTCAAAGTTCTTTCACCTCATCGGTATATTCACTGTGTCCGATGCTTTCCCGAGACTAAGGTGGTTTGATTTTCAAGGACATGAGAAGGAGATGAAGCAAACAGGAAGCGAATTAGATGTGATCCTTGAAAGATGGATTGATAACCATCGACAAGAAAGAAAAGTTTCAGGAACGAAAGAGAATGATTCAGACTTCATCGACGTTATGTTGTCACTTGCGGAACAATGGCAAACTCTCGCATCTTCAATACGATGCTAATATTAGCATCAAATCTACCTGCCTGGTAACCTAGCTTTAAATACCCAAATCTATATTTGTTTTTGTGTTTGGATCTTGAACTATATATATACACAAAATTAAATTAGAATTTTAACCCCAAAATTACTGTTGAATATATATAACTTGGTTATATAATAAATAAATATGTTAGGAGAAAAGAAGTAATCGTAGCATATTTAGTTTTCTTTAAATCATCTAATACGCGACGTGGACCACGGGGGTGAATCATGATTAGATGATATTTGCATATTTTTTTTTATGTATGTAATATAATGGTAATAAATTGTGTAATCAGGCACTGATTCTAGGAGGAAGTGAGACTACATCATCAACCCTCTTACATGGGCCATTGCTCTTCTTCTTAACAACAAAGAAATGTTAAAGAAAGCACAAGATGAGATAGACATCCAAGTTGGCAGAGACAGGAACGTCGAGGATTCAGACATAAATAATCTGGTGTATCTTCAAGCAATTATCAAAGAGACATTGAGATTGTATCCAGCTGGTCCACTCTTAGGCCCTCGAGAGGCGATGGAAGATTGCACGGTCGCCGGTTACAACGTTTCTTCCGGCACAAGGCTGATAGTGAATGTATGGAAAATACAAAGAGATCCGAAAGTTTATAAGGAACCAAATGAGTTTAGACCAGAGAGGGTTTATTACAGGAGAAGCAAAAAGAGTTTGATGTAAGAGGACAAAACTTTGAGCTGATGCCATTTGGTTCGGGAAGAAGATCATGCCCAGGGTCTTCATTTGGCCATGCAAGTGCTTCATCTAGGTCTTGCTCGTTTTCCTTCATTCGTTTGAAGTGAAAACTGTGTTGGATATGCCTGTTGATATGACTGAGAGCCCTGGCTTGACCATCCCTAAAGCCACGCCTCTTGAAGTTCTGATCAGCCCACGTCTCAATGAACATTTCTTTGTCTGATATAGTATAGTATACTACTATATATATTGTATATTCAGAAACATGATGAATTCAATACAGCTTTATTGAAGGTCCTTTTCTATGTTTTAGATTTTTTTTCCGTTTGAATAAAACTTATCTACGTTTGTTGTTTCATCGTAGTATATGTTACTAGGTACCTAACCCGCGGAAAAACGGCGGGGCCTGAACATTTTTTTATGAAAAATTTAAATAAATTATTTTGTTATTTATATTATTTATAAAGGTTTATGATTAAAAACTCAGTTTTGTTTATATTAAAAATTTTGTATTTTAAAATTAAAAAGTTTCTTGATAAAATTTGTAGTTATATAAATCTTATTCGATTAGATTTTTAAAATCTTAGATGTTAATTTTTTTTAAGTACAAATTAGTATTGATTCTAATAGATTTTTTTTTTACTTTTCTACAATTTATTTTATTTTATGTGTCCCCAATTTTCGTTTTTTAATTAATTAATTAATCTTAATTAAGTTTTTCTAATGACAATTGAATGTAATTCTTTACACATTTTAAGGTTATTTTTATATTTGTACTTCCCAATTAATATAGTAGGATGCATGCATTTTTTGAAAGAATAAAATTGTTTTTGTGTTGATATATTATTGGTGAAACTAAGATTTTTTTTTCTGGCCGAAAATATAGCATTTATATAAGACTTTTAATAAACAGAATATTTAGACTTTTTGTTTTTAATAAACATAATACAGTAGTATTTAGAGTTCAAGACTTTTTGTTTTTAATAAAGATAATATTTAGACTTTTTGTTTTTAATAAAGATAATATTTAGAGTTCAAGACCTTTTTGGTTTTAATTAATAAAGATAATATTTAGACTTTTTGTTTTTAATAAAGATAATATTTAGACTTTTTGTTTTAATAAAGATAATATTTAGGGTTCAAGACTTTTTGTTTTTAATAAAGATAATATTTTAGACTTTTTTGTTTTTAATAAACATAATATTTAGAGTTCAAGACTTTTTGGTTTAATAAAGATAATATTTAGACTTTTTGTTTTTAATAAACATAATATTTAGACTTTTGTTTTTAATAAACATAATATTTAGAGTTGAAGACTTTTTGTTTTTAATAGAGATAATATTTAGACTTTTTTGTTTTTAATAAACAGAATATCTAGACTTTTTGTTTTTAATAAACATAATATTTAGAGTTCAAGACTTATTGTTTTTGATAAAGATAATATTTAGACTTTTTGTTTTTAATAAACATAATATTTAGATTTATATGACCAAGGGAAAAAAAACAACATAATTTGGTAGAGAATCTCATAACTTACAATATTTAATTAATATTGTAAACAGAGAAATATAAAATAAACAGAAACGAAAAGAAAAAAAAAAACGCTTGTTTGGCGCAATCACTTTCCCAGGAAAGAGGAAACCCCTAAACAACAGAGGGGGAAGAAGGAAGGAACGAACGAACGAACGAAGCGTTGAACATCCCGGGACCGGGAGGTTTTCTTCACAATTATCGCAATCAGAGATGCATTGAGGTCGTAAAGAGAGATGATGTTTTGCAGAAACGTCTCGGTGAGGCGTAAGAAGAAATCTGGCGGTTCCGTCCCTGTTTATCTCAATGTCTACGATCTTACCCCTATGAACGTTTACGGTTACTGGCTCGGAATCGGAATCTATCACTCTGGTCTTGAAGGTATCTATAGTTTTTTTTCTCAATCCTGGGTTTGATACATGAGAGATAGAGAGATTATTTGGTAATAAAGGTCAAACCTTTTTGGTCAATTTCGTTGAATAATTGGTTTTTTTTTTTTTTGGGGAATATATCCTTTTCTGGTTTGATTGGTTTATAAGAAGGTGATTAAGGATTGGATAATTTTTGGATTTTGTTTAGAGATGCAATTCGTATGAATTGTGGTTTATGAGAGAGTAAAAGCTTAGAAAGATGAGACAGAATTGACCTTTGGTCCTCCTGGAATTGACTTGAAAAGTGTGAAGAAAGACTAATTGTGATTTATCTCAATATGATACGATTGATGACAACTTTAGTGTAGAGTTTGCTTGAATGTTCCAATGATTAACAATAACAACAACTCATTGTTCTTTCTTGGTTTTTGGTGAATCCATTGTTTGTATAGTTCATGGGGTTGAGTATGGATACGGGGCACACGAGAAATCGAGCTCGGGGATTTTGAAGTGGAGCCAAAGAAGTGTCCTGGTTTCATATTCAGGAAATCGATACTTGTGGGTGAAACAGAGATGAGGGCCAAAGAAGTTAGAACCTTTATGGAGAAATTAGCTGAAGAGTATCAGGGAAACAAATACCATCTCATCACTAGGAACTGCAACCATTTCTGCAACCATGTTTGTTTAAAACTCACTCAGAAATCAATCCCTAGTTGGGTCAACCGTCTTGCTCGATTAGGTATCCCAAACTTCCTCATCACTTTTAATGAAATCAGAAACGTTTTCAGGGGATCAAATTAAGTAAATATGTACATTGTATGAACCTTAAAAGGTTTCCTATGCAACTGTGTGTTGCCGGCTTGCTTGAACGAGACTAAAGTGAAGCGGGTGGGAAGAGACGGGAAGCTCGTGGAAGGAGAAAATACAAGGAAGAAAAAGAAGAAGGCGAGAAGCCGATCAGGTCCTTTATCCTCGTCTTGTTCTATATCAACATCAGATAATTATAAACCTTCACATAACAGATCGATATCAACGGGTAATCCTCCTCAACGAGTTCCTTCTGCTCCGTCTGGAGCTCAAGATCAGAAGCATCCAAGCGTAAGCGTCAAGACATGATTATATTTTTTGAACAGCTAATTATACTTGTTTACGAATGCAAGGGAGGGTGCTTGTGCTTTGTTCTCAAGTTTTACATCCTCCATTTCGAATCCGTTTGGTTTTACTTGGTATATAGGAGAATCATGAAATATCTGTAAATAGCTAAAACAGAGTGAATTCAACATTTGTTTGTTTTTTTTTTTGATGTATTTCTTTTGAAAATTGTACAAATTACTTGTTTGAATATCAACAAATCGAAGTACATACTTTTCCTCTTAGAATTTGCTTTAGTCAAAAGGGAAAAAGTATGAACAAAATAAAATAAAAATAAATAATTTTATTACAGAACCTGGAACTCTGGAAGTGGCATTAACCCTAGTTTGACCTTTTTCAAAAATCACTCACTATAAATACCTATCAAACTATACTCTTCCGCAGCCACAACTAAACTCCTCTAGAACCCTAATTCACCGTTTCTGAGTCATCGCTTCTTTTTTTGTTTGTAGATTTCAATATCTATTGCCTTCAAAACCCCGAAAGTGTTGATTTTTATTGTCCTTATCATTCTGGTCTTTTGTTTTCTATTTGGTAATCGAAACTATTGTCTCTGCTCTTTTGATTCAATACGATTTATAAGTGGATGCTTGTTAGTCTTTAGGCGGGATCTGGTTTTGTTTATTTCTCTGAATTAAAGTTTTAAAGGTTCTTGTTTTCGATCTGGAAGCGTTATGAAACAAAATCCCAATGATGACTTTTTATGATAAAAAAATGTTAAAAGTAGTGACTGATATCTTGATTAAATTTCAGATTCTGAGGGATTTTTAAGTTGTTTTTATTTTCGTTTTCTTCTTACAATCCATTGTTTGACATCATTGGTTGGTTAATCTTGTGAGTTTTTTTTGTTTGTTGCTTGATTAAAGCATATTGTACTCTCCCTTGGCTGAATCCCAATGATGAATTATATGAAGAAAAAATGTTAAAAGTAGTGACTGATTATACCTTGATTACTAATCAATTCTGAGGGATTCTGGATTCATTCAGCTAAGGGTTTTTATTAATTCAATCTTTTTATGATATCTTTGTTTCATTCTTAGGATATCTTCTGCAGAATCTTGTTTCATTCTTAGGGTCATTATGTAAATAATCTACGAGATACTAAACGCAACCTTCTGAAGTGAAGTGCAGTGTACAGAGGTCTCTTCTGTGAAGGAAGTACAATTCCACTGGCGGAAGAGGAGACCTCTATGCACTGCATCTCATCTACAAAAGTTAGCGATTTAGGCAATGTGAGTGCTTTATTTGGCTTCTGTCTTCAGGTTTCAGCACAATACCTCTCTTCTAAACTTACTAGGTTTCTAATTTATTATGCTCAGTCTCTGGTGTGCTTGAATAAGTTTATAAGATGTGATCAGACTCTACTGGTTCCCAATTTCATAGAAGTTTTAGATTAAATGTAAAACACACAGCGACATGAGCTCATTAAACGTCAAACCAACAAAAAAATGCTGGTTCATCAGATAATTTTCTTGATTTTACTACTGTTGTCATGTAAATGTACCAATACAACTATTGAAAGCAACACATAATTCCCAATCTGGCTTATTGATCCCATAAAGTGTTTCTTGAACCCGTGCTACTCACGTTAAGATTTTTGGTGTTGACTTCTGAAAGGTCTACCACGGTAAGTATGTTTAAGTTAAAGGTTTCACGGTAAGTATGTTTACGTTAAAGGTTTACTACGATCAACTTTTTTCTTCTCTTTCTCTCTAGTCTGCTCTGCATAAGAGAGGATGGATCAGAATGATGGTGATGATCTTCTAGCTTCCATCAAAGCAAAGTTAGACTCTTTGTCTTCTCTTTCAACACAGTGTTCAATCTACAGGGTGCCCAATAAGCTCTACAGACTCAACCATGATGCATATACGCCTCGGCTTGTGTCTTTTGGCCCTTTCCATCGCGGTAAAGAAGAGCTTCAAGCCATGGAAGAGCATAAATACAGGTACTTGCAGAGTTTTATCCCTAGAACAAACTCTAGTCTAGATGACCTTATTAGAGTTGCTAGGACTTGGGAACAAAAAGCTCGCAGCTGTTACGCAGAAAATGTCAAACTTAGCAGCGATGAGTTTGTTGAGATGTTAGTTTTAGATGGTTGCTTCCTGGTTGAGCTTCTTTTGAGGTCTCATTATCCTTCACTTAGAGGTGAGAAAGACCGCATATTTGGGAAGTCTATGATGATCACCGACGTGTGTCGTGACATGGTTTTGATAGAAAACCAATTACCCTTTTTCGTCATAAAGGGTTTCTTCCTTCTCTTGTTTATCTATGACCAGAAAAGAACACCATCAATCCTAAGGCTAGCTCAACACCACTTCAGTTGTTGTTTGAGCCACGTTGATGACAAGAAGTTTATTTCAGAGCCAGAGCATTTTGTTGATCTTCTGAGGTCTTGTTTTCTGCCACTGGTTCCATCAAGATTGGAAGAAACCGCACTGATGTACAATGTACCTGAAGCAACAGAGCTTCACACGGCTGGTGTTAGCTTCAAGCCAGCAGAGACCAGCAGTTGTTTACTTGACATTAGCTTTGCTGATGGAATACTCAAGGTTCCTGCCATTTTCATCGATGATATGTCGGAATCCCTCTGCAGAAACATCATCGTGTTTGAACAATGTCACTGTTCAGATAAGAGCTTCCTCCACTACACCAGGTTGCTTGGTTACTTCATTAAATCCCCTACTGATGCTGCCTTACTCATCCGCAGTGGTATCCTCATGAATAATCTCGGGAATGCAGAAGATGTTTCAAAGTTTTTCAATAGCATATGCAAAGAGGTTATCTATGGTAGAGGATTCTACTTTTCGACTCTCTCGGAGAATCTTCAAGCTTACTGCAATGCACCATGGAACAGGTGGAAGGCTATTCTGAGACGTGACTACTTCCACAATCCTTGGGCAGTTGCTTCTGTTTTTGCTGCTGTACTTCTTCTCCTTCTCGCTTTCATACAGTCTGTATGCTCTATCTTAGCTCTGTAAGTCTTTTGGACATCATTTGGACATAAAGCTAAACATTTATCTTATAATTTTAGTCTTAGTGTGTCAAAAGTCAAAACTATAATGATGACTGATTATGATACAAAAATATGTTAGAAGTAGTGACTGGCTGAAATCTTGATTAAATTTCAGCTCTGAGGGATTTAGCTTGTTTTTCATTTTCTTCTTACAAGTTACAATACGTTGTTTGACATCATTGTTAGACGATTTGGTGGGGGTTTTTATTTTTGCTTGATTGAAGCATATTGCACACGGCCTTGGCTACATCCCAAATGATGAATGATAGTATGAAGAAAAAAAATGCTAGAAGTAGTAACTGATATACCTTGGTTCCTCATCAATTCTAAGGAATTCATTCAGCTAATTTTTTTGATATTATAAATTCAATCTTTTTATGATATCTTTGATGACTGATATCTTATTGATGTATATTTGAGCTCTGAGGGATTATTTTCTTTATAAGGACTGATAGCTTCTGCAGAATCTTGTTTTCTTTCTTTGGAGTGATTTGGCCTGTCTTCAGGGATGCAATACCTATCTTGTTAGCTTATTTTGATTTCTAATTTATCATCTTTTTTCTCTAAGGTGTGGTTAAATAAGATGAAATCTTTGACTTGGTCGCACCCTTTTTTTTTTTTTTCTGGGCAAAAGGCCAAATGTCAAATTAATGAAACAACAACCAATCAAAATGCTAATATATATATATATATATATATATATAAACATCTATTATTAAATGCCAACTAAGAATAAAGTATACAAAACAGTATTTCTTTGGACCTGTGTGCTTGAGCGTTGAAATCTCTTCAAGCGTCTTTCTCCGTTTCTTCCTTCCAGAGTCCAAAAGAATACGTGTGAAATTGACTCTTGATTCTTGAAAGGTGTAAGTGGTGTGTATTTACTTAGAGCTTTCCTCCTGAGAATCTTATCTTTACTCTTTACTCTTTAGACGTGCTCTGTTTAGAATAGGAAAGGATGGATAAGAATGAAGGTGATGATGCTCTTGTAGATTCCATCAAAGCTAAGTTAGACTCTTTGTCTTCTCTTACAACCCATTGTTGTATCTACAAGGTACCTAATAAGCTTCGCAGACTCAATCCTGATGCATATACGCCTCGGCTTGTGTCATTTGGCCCTTTGCATCGCGGTAAAGAAGAGCTTCAAGCCATGGAAGAGCATAAATACAGGTACTTTCAGAGTTTTATTCTTAGAACAGACTCTACTCTAGAAGAGCTTGTTAGAGTTGCTAGGACTTGGGAACAAAAAGCTCGCAGCTGTTATGCAGAAGATGTGAAACTTAATAGCGATGAGTTTGTTGAGATGTTAGTTGTAGATGGTAGCTTCCTAGTTGAACTTCTTTTGAGGTCTCATTATCCTGGACTTGGAGGCGAGAAATATTGTTGATTTAGAACGAAAGTATGAAAGCTTGGAATAATTAATAAAGTATCACTCTCTTTATTAAAGCCTTAGAAAATCTCTCAAAACTAAAGTTACAAATCTCCAATCTCTCAAGCTCTCAAATCACACCAAAAAACTCATAGGTAATGTAACACTTTATGCATTCCTAATTATAACACCAAAACCTTATTAGTCCTAATCCTATTTGGAAATATATGTTTAGATAATTCCTAAACAATATCAAGTCCTTATCTCTCAAGAAACTTTATTCCTAATAGGTTTAGGATAACCTCAAGCTCACTTCAAGCTTAGCTCAATATTCTCCCTCTTAAGCTTGAAGTTAATTTTCTCCACATCTTGAACACCAATGAGATCTCTCATCTTCTTGTACTTGATCCTTCCTAGTGCCTTAGTTAAAATGTCAGCCTTCTCTTCTTCACCTGGAATGTGATCCACTGTTATGAACTCCTTTTCAACACACTCTCTAATGAAATGGTATCGAGTATGTATGTGCTTGCTACGACTGTGAAACACTGGATTCTTTGTGAGAGCAATTGCGGACTGATTGTCAATGCATATGACCACTTTCTCACATGGATGACCAGTGACTTCTCCGAGCAAATCTCTGAGCCACAACGCCTGTCTTGCAGCTTCTGCACCCGCCATAAATTCTGCTTCACACGAGGACATGGCGACTGTGTCATGTTTTTGAGAACACCAAGTTATCGGACTCCCATTCAAATAAAACACATGTCCTGTCGTACATCTTCCATCGTCTAAATCAGCATTGTAGCTGCTGTCACTATACCCAATGAGCCGTGGTACCCTTGTCGCAGAACGGCTGAATACTAAGCCGAGACCAACCATACCTTGTAGATATCGCAGACACTGTTTCATAGCAACACCATGAGAGTGTCTAGGACTCTGCATATAACGACTAAGGACGCCAACAACATATGACAAGTCTGGTCTTGTATATAGTAAATACCGAAAGCATCCAACATTCTTTCTAAATCTTATCGCATCTATCTCAACTTCTTTCTCAGATTTAGACAATTGTAACCCAGTCTCCATTGGCGTAAGAGCAGGATTGAAGTTCTTCATCCCAGCATCTTCAAGAATCTTTAGTGCATAACATTTTTGACTCAACATAATGCCACCGTCATACTACAACACTTCGATTCCTAAGTAGTATGTTAGCTTCCCGAGATCACTCATATCAAACTTTGTAGACATCTCCCTTTTAAACTCATCAATGATATGTAAGCTCGTCCTTGTTACGAACAAGTCATCAACATAAACAGCTATTACCAAAAGCTGTTCTCTCTCTTCTCTTCTATAGACTGATGGTTCCTTTGAACACTTCTTGAAATGTAAACCCATCAAAATTTCATTCAACTTGTTATTCCATACTCTTGGTGCTTGCCTTAAACCATACAAGGCTTTAAGCTTATATACCTTTCCTTCTTGTCCTTTTTCTTCAAACCCCTCTGGCTGTGAGACAAACACAGTTTCTTTCAACTCTCCATGTAGAAACGTTGTCTTCACATCGAGATGGTGAATCTCCCATCCATTTGAGGCTGCAAGGTTGATAAGCATTCGTATTGTTTATAATCTGGCCACTGGTGCAAAAACTTCCTCAAAATCCACACCATAACGTTGCACATATCCTTTGGCAACCAATCGAGCCTTGTGCTTGTTGATACTACCATCGGAGTTGCGTTTGAGCTTGAAGACCCACTTCAAGCCAATTGGTTTAGCTCCTATTGGTAAATCAACAAGGTTCCAAGTGTGATTTTTCTTGATAGAAGTAATCTCATCCTCACATGCAAGTCTCCACTCCTTAGATCCTTTGGCTTCATCAAAATTTAATGGTTCATTGTTTAAACAGAACAGTAATGCTTCTCCTTCTTCTTCAGGTAATAAGATGTAATCCTCTAAATACTTAGGCTTGACAGACTCTCTTGTTGACCTTCTTAAATTAATGACTGTTTGATCACCTGAACCATCATCCTCTGTTTCTTGCTCTGTTGCGGTTATGGTCACACCTTCCTTTTCTGCAGTTTCGTTGTTAGACTCCTCTGTTTTGGTTTCTATAGCAATATTTTCTCCTTCTTGTATTCCCCGGTTCCCATATGTATGAAAGCTTATGCTAAAACTTCCACCACTTTCACGATCCGAATCATTGTACCTCCAGTTCCATCCTTTAGACTCATCGAACACCACATCACGACTTACCACTATTTTCTTCGACTGTGGCTCAAGAAGTCGATATGCCTTAGACCCTGGTTCAGTTCCAAGATGAACTAGCATTCGAGACCTGTCCTCTAGCTTCTTTAGATAAGGTTTGTCTACCTTTGCATAGCAGATGCAACCAAATATTCGAAGGTGATCGATCCTAGGTGTTTTATTCCTCAATAACTCGTATGGAGTTTTATCCTTTAAAGCTCTAGTAGCTACTCTGTTTAGCACATACGTAGAGTGTCGTACTGCCTCTCCCCACAGATAATTTGGTAAACACATGTGTTTCATTATACTCCTTGTCATCTCTAGAAGCGTTCTGTTACGTCTTTCAACTACTCCATTCTGCTGCGGAGTGTATGGGGCAGTAAGATGTCGTTGAATACCAGACTCATCACAGAATGAGTTAAATTCATGTGACACAAACTCACATCCTCTGTCCGTTCTGAAAGTTTTAATAACAGAACCAGATTCTTGTTCAATTACCTTTTTGAACTTCTTAAACTTCTCAAACGCATTACTCTTCTCTTTTAGTAGAATGGTCCACATATATCTAGAGAAATCATCAATGAGAACAAAGATGTACATGTTTCCAGTCGATGTACTCGGTGTTATTGGACCGCAAAGATCTCCGTGTATCAATTCAAGTGCCTTTGTTGCTCGATATGTAGTAGCTTGAGGAAAAACTTGTCTTGTTTGCTTCCCTAACAGACAAGAGCTGCATATTTCTTTAGTAAAGACAACCTGAGGTACTCCTTGAACCAGTTCTTTTTCGAACATAGACTTGATGGTGTCGGTATTGATGTGTCCCAACCTAGCGTGCTATCTGCTCGACTCGCTAATAGACGTCAAGTGTAGAGTCGCAGTCTCTCTTATTCCCATATGAACTTTGTATAAACGATTTCTTGATCTTACTGCTTTAGCAAGCAGTTTCCCTCTGTAATCACGCATTGTCAGATGATCTCCTCTCATTCGAATATCACATCCTGACTCTGTAGCTTGTCCTAGGCTAATAATATTACTCTTAAGATCTGGAATAAAATAGACATCCTTCATCACTCTAGCTTCACCATTCATGTCAGTAAAAGTAATTGAGCCTTTACTTTTAATATCAACACGAGAGTCATCACCGAACCTTACTTTGCCTGTTATAGAGTTATCAATCTTGTTGAAGTACCTCTGATCACCTGTCATATGATTACTTGCCCCGTTATCAAGATACCAGACATTCTCCTCATTAGTGTTAGGACCATACTTGCTTGGTATGACATTTTTCTCATTCAAATATACTACCTCATGCATCATGAGTTCATCCGCTTCCACAGTCTCATCAGTGTTATTTTCTTGAACCTCCTGCAGCTTTAGAAGTCGATCAGGGCAACTAGACGCAAAGTGACCCATCTTGTCATAACGAAAGCATGTAATTTTGGTCAAATCGAAAACTCTTGATTGGTCTCTTCCATTGTTAAAACGTCCACGACCTCTTCCTCTTGAGAAGAAGCAGTTTCCTCGTCCTCTTCCTCTGTATTCACCACCACTGTAATCTCGATTTTGATTGTATTCTCTGTTTTGATTCTCCATGTTTGAATACATTAACTTATTATGACTTTCATGTGCTTCTTCTTCTGTTTCTTCATGTATACGCTCTTCATAGGTTTTCAGCCGACCTATGATATCTTCAAACGTGGTAGTGCTGAGGTCTAATACCTGCTCAAGGGATGCCATTATGTGTATAAACTTCGTCCGAGGAAGACTTTTTAAGAACTTTTTAACCAGTCTTGATTCTTCAATACTTGCTCCCAACGCAGCTGATTTTGATGAAATCTCAGAAAATTTTCCTGCAAAAGTGTTGATAGTTTCGAATTCTTTCATCTTGAGCCAATGAAACTTAGCCATAAGAGTTTGTAATCTTGTTTCTTTGACTCTCTCGGCTCCCATATGCCTGGATTTGATAGCATCCCACACCTTCTTTGCAGTATCTAACTCTCCTACCTGCAGAATTAAAGCTTCCGGTATAGATTGAAATAACAAAGCTGTTGCCATGTCATTCTTCTCAGCGTCTGTTGTTCCTTCTTCGATAACGTCCCAAACTTTATGGACTCTAAGACAGATTCTCATCCGCATAGACCATACAATATAATTTGTTGAATTCAGCATGGGACATTGAATTGAAGAAGGTCCTCCTCCTTGCGGTTTTTCTGGAACCACAGTAATCTCACTCATGACTTCTTTTCTTTAGGATCTTTGTTTCGCTCTGATACCAAGTGTTGATTTAGAACGAAAGTATGAAAGCTTGGAAGAATTAATAAAGTATCACTCTCTTCATTAAAGCATTAGAAAATCTCTCAAAACTAAGGTTACAAATCTCCAATCTCTCAAGCTTTCAAATCACACAAAAACTCATAGGTAATGTAACACTTTATGCATTCCTATTTATAACACCAAAACCTTATTAGTCCTAATCATATTTGGAAGTATATGTTTAGATAATTCCTAAACAATATCAAGTCCTTATCTCTCAAGAAACTTTATTCCTAATAGGTTTAGGATAACCTCAAGCTCACTTCAAGCTTCGCTCAACAAAGATCGCATATTTGGTAATTCAGTGATGATCACCGACGTGTGTCGTGACATGATGTTGATCGAGAATCAGTTTCCCTTTTTTGTCGTAAAGGAGATTTTTCTTCTTTTGTTTGTTTACTACCAACAAGGAACGCCTTCATTCCTAAAGCTTGCTCAACGCCATTTCAGCTGTTTCTTAAGTAATATTGATGATGAGATGCTTACTTCAGAACCAAAGCATTTTGTTGATCTTCTGAGGTCTTGTTATTTGCCACTGGTCCCAGCCAGAATGAAAGAAACCACATTGAAGGTTGAAAATGCACATGAGGCAACAGAGCTACACACTGTTGGTGTTAACTTCAAGCCAGCAGAGGCCAGTTGTTTACTTGACATTAGCTTTGCTGATCTCACAGATTCCCTCTACAGAAACATCATTGCGTTTGAACAATGTCATTGCTAAGATAAGAACTTCTTCCACTACATCAGGTTGCTCTGTTGCCTCATTAAATCCCCTACTGATGCTAACTTACTCATCCGCAGTGGGATCATCGTGAACAATCTTGGAAACGCAGAAGATGTTTCAAAGTTGTTCCATAGCATCTACAAAGAGGTTATATTTGGTAGAAGATTCTACTTTCAGACAATTTCAGAGAATCTTCAAGCTTAGTGCAACACACCATGGAACAGGTGGAAGGCGATTCTGAGACATGACTACTTCTACTTCCACAGTCCTTGGTCAGTTGTTTCTGTTTTTGCTGTTATACTTCTTATCATTCTCACTTTCATATAGGTTGTATGCTCTATCTTGGCTCTGTAAAAGTCTTTTGGAACATCACTTGGATCATGGAAACAACATTTTGTCATATGAATGAATATTATCGTTACTGGTTTACAATTTTGTTTGGTTCTTCAAATTTTCCATGAGATGGCACACTCCCTAGAGAAGCATAAGGCGGTGGATAACGTAACACAAAACAACTGTTATAGCTAGGCAAATAAAAAGGACAAATTACATATAAACTATTCAATAACTGTAGAGACCAAAAATAATGTCTGAAACTGGGATTAGTCACCTGATGCAAGTGCTTGAGCGATGTGCTGACTTGGCCACCACTTGGGTTGTATGGTTTGATTTCATCTCTTAAACTGTCAAATTCAGTTAGAAAGACACTAATCTAATGTCCGCTTTGCCATCCTATAAGTGTTTTGACTCCGGAGTCTATATAATGGGCCTTGGGCCGAAACATGAAGCCTTAAAAATATTTTATATTGTCGTATAAAAAACCCAGTCAGACCATGGTTAGGGTTTCCTCTTCATAAGTTAAAAGCGTTGGTCGCCTCTTCTTCATAGTTTTGCCTCGCTGAGCAGCTGCAAGAAAGATCTTCACGACTTCAAGATGGTAAGCTTCACTCTCTCTCTCTATTGAAAAATTCAATCTTTTGTTTCAAATGGTCGCTTGTTTGATCTGTTTGAATTGAATCTAGGGTTTTAATGTTAGTTAGAAAATGAATGAGATTACTGATTTTTGAATTTTTGTTGAAATGAAACAGCCGTCGCACAAGTCGTTTATGATTAAGAAGAAGCTGGGGAAGAAGATGAGGCAGAACAGGCCTATTCCTCACTGGATTCGTCTCCGTACCGACAACACCATTAGGTTCGTCAACTTTGTTCTTTTCTTTTGTTTATTCCCGATCTGTCAAATTGCATGAGTATGTAGTTGTCTTAGTGGGTTGATTTAGGGCAGCAGAGATAGTGAGTTCTGAAATCAGTATTGATTGTTTCATGTTGTAATGGTTTCGTTATTTGGTTTTTGATTTTCAGGTACAATGCCAAGCGCAGACACTGGCGTAGAACCAAGCTCGGATTCTAAGTGATAAGCCTTCTAAAAGACTCTTCTTTATCTGCTGGGTTTATTAGCATTTCCTCAAGTTTGTTTGGATTTAAGTTAATGACTTTTTCACTTTTCTGTAAGACTTATCTCTCTTATGATTGATGTTACCAAATTTTCTTTCTATAAGAGATGTTATTTCGTAGCATTTGCTTGACTATTTAAGTATGTCTTGGTTTGCTGCTTCCATATGTCACCTTATTACTTAGAAGAATCTGGATAGGGTTTCAAGTCATCTCAGTTATAATAGGCCTGTGTCTGAAAACTGTGTTCTTCGATGTTCCATGTTATATCTTGCTGTCGTAGAAGCTCTGGAATGTCTTTTGTAGTTTCGATAATGTTACAGTGACCTCTTGGTTGCTTGATTATACAAAACAGACAATGTAGAACTGTAAATGCTATTAGGAAGATAGCTACACCAAACAGATTCTCTGAGAGAGTCTAATTGTGAATTTGGGTAAATACAATCGTAACAAGTAAATATAATCGTAACAAGTAAAAAGTTCTTCTATAACTCGATTGGAGTCTCCCAATACAACAAGGCCTGTCAAACACAATAAAATCAAGAGTTTCCTCGACAAAATGTCTAGCAATCATACTCTGAGCTAGCTTATTAATTTAGCCTTTCTGGTTGTATCAATCAAAGATCACAAAAGAAGCTCAAAAGGTATATAAAACTTGGTTCTTATTGTCATCTTACTATATCTCCCACTCAACTTACGTTGTGGTACGAGTCAATGATGGCATCAGCAAGGTACTCGCATTTCGCCATTGACAATCCTGCCAAAGATATTCTTCCGTCTTTGGTCATGTACACATGCCACTTGTCCGTCATGTTATCGCTCTGCTCGTTACCCAAAAGACAATACAACGTTCAACATCTCATGTCTAAACAAAGCCAAATATATGAATGAGTGAGTCGTAATGGGCATACCTGAGCTTTGTTCAAGCCAGTGAAAGAGAACATGCCAATTTGCTTCAGAATGAAGGACCAGTCCTTTCCGCTCTTGTCTTTTGAAACGAGGCTATCGTACAACTCTTGTCTCACCGTCTTTATTCTTCCAGCCATCATTTCCATCTCTGCTTTCCATTCACCGAACATAGTTGCATCCCCCACGACATTAGCCACAATTCTCGCGCCATGAACTGGTGGGTTCGAGTACATTGGCCTAGCAATCCTTTTCAGTTGACTTTTGACCCTGAAAGAAAGTAATGTGACTGGTTAAGGTCTATTGACGGTAAAAGGTAAAAACTGAGACTCCAAGATTCCTTAACAATAGGCTCATGATAAGAAATTCGAGTGAGTGTAACCTTGTAGCAGCATCGGCTGATGAGCATACGACATTGATTGCCCCAATTCTTTCTGCATAAAGACCTAAATTTTTACTGTATGACTGAGCAACAAAAAACTCCATTCCCCTCTCAGCAAATAATCTCACAGATGCTGCATCTTCATCAAGGCTTCCACTAGCAAAGCCCTGAAAATGGGTGTATGTAAATGTAACATCAAATAAGTTTGACCTTGATCCGCTTAACTGTCTTAAAAACACATACTAGGAAACTGTAAGAATGGAATACCTGGTATGCAACATCAAAGAATGGGATATGGTTCTTTTCCTGAATGACATCAGCAATTTTCACCCACTGTTCTGGTGTTGGGTCAATTCCAGTTGGGTTGTGAGCACATCCGTGAAGCAAGATGAAAGATCCTTCTGGAGCTTCCTGTACAATTTACATAACAGAAAGTCAAGCAAAAACCTTCAGAGTTTCTCGTTATTATCAGACATGGACTGTAGAATTGCAAACAAGTACTCATTTTAGAATAGTCAATACAAAAATGAAAACATGAAATACAGTTTGTTGATTCATATATAAAGGCAATGTTGAATAGAAGAAAAGCGTAGGTGTTGTCCCACCTTAATATCTGATATCATTCCCTCAAAATCCAAGCCAATTGTTTTTGGATCATAATACCGGTATTCAGACCATGGAACTTTGGCATCATTGAAGATATTCTTGTGATTACCTGAAGTAGTTTGTTTTTCAGTTGATAAAGGCGGTTAAATATGAACTCAAAATACCCAAAAATGTTTGTTGTCAAGGAAACTTACCCCAGGTTGGTGATGATATCACAACTTTTGCTCCAGGAAAATAACGCTCTATAAGAGCCGCTGCTAACCGCAGTGAACCTGTTCCTGAAAGACCCTGAATTGTTGCCACCTGTTGATTTACAGCCAAGGCAAATGAATTAGCTCAGAAACAGGAACACAATGAGAAAACATTTCAACAACGTGACGATCCAGACATACTCTTTGTTCCTTAATAACAGGATGACCAGCTCCAAATAGCAACTCAGCAGTAGCCTTGTTGAATGCTGCCAACCCCTCAATTGGAAGATACTGCAGTTTTCATTCAAGTGGGGTAAGTTCTAAGCATATTTTGATGATGATGATCTAATTGCTTGTAGACATTTTCAAGTAAACTAAGTTACCTCTTTGTTATCTCCTCTCTCCAACATCAAATTCTCTGCCTGTAAACAAAAGTAATGAGGTTACATGGAAGGAGCTATACGGGGAAAAGAAACTAGCTATAAATGAGGAATTGAATATGAGCAAACTAAAGTGGACAAGTAGCAACCTTTTTAACAACATTAAGCACATAAGGCTGGAGTTCCTCAGTTCGATAAGCACCAACACCAAGATTGAGTTTCATCTCGTTAGTGTCAGCTTTGAATGCTTCGCTGACTCCAAGAATAGGGTCTGGAGGAGCCATAGTAATACCCTCAAAACGAGAAGGCTTTACTGCAACCGTCATAGTCACCCGGCTAAACGACTGAAACCAAAAAATCCAATTTCTCACATACAAACTAAACTTACTAGACTAACAAATCTCAGATACATATTACATTAACAACACTATCAGATAGATTATTTAGCTCCACATGAGTTTTCAGTTCTAAAACGTCACTAAGATAGTTCAGGTTGGAGGAAAAACAAAGTAAAGACCGTCGTACCTTTGCTTTCAGGAACGGGTTCGAACCGGAAGTTCCAAGCTTTAGCTTATCCTGTTCAAGTTCAATCGAGAAAAAAAAACAGGATCGTGAATAAAACTGATGCGGAACCATTGCTCAGCCCGTTTCTAGAATTTACTCGAATAGAGAAAGAACAGAGAGAACGAAGTACCTTGCTAATCTCGCGAGGTAATAGAGAAGTCGAACCGAGAGACAACATTGACGAAGCCATGGATAAAGCTGCACAGATCTCAAGATTCAGTGAACTAGTAGTACGAGGATGGATAAGCAATTCCAAAATAAGACAGTGATGTGACGATATGATCCACAAAAAGATGATCAAACGAGGTAAAAAGAATCACAGGGTTTTACCAGAGCTGATTTGTCACACCTGGATTTGGCAAGAATCGCGCGGTTTCGAAACGATCAGATCGAGAGATTGAAGGATCACCGAGAGAAGGACACGACGATGTGTACGAAGTTGTTCTTAGCTTGTCTTGATAGGGCTAAAATGGTAATTCCAATCATGTTTTAAATTCCAGTATAAGTGATTAGTCCATTACTCATTAGTGTGATTAGCTAAGTGATTACTGATTAGTGGGTTGATGCAACAACTAAAAGAGATATTTGTTAAATATCAAATATTTATTTACTTTGTGTAAAAAAATTGACAACACAATTTATTTATATAAGAAATTTACAAATACAATAATTTTGAAGTTTCTGTGCTCACATTTCTACCCCAATCGACTCTCTAAAATCCCACAAAAAAACAAAAAAAAAAAGCAAACAAAATATTAATTTCTTTAAGAGGATGGTGGTGTTAACCGGAGAGTGCCTCCTAGCTCTACCGGAACCAGTGGAACAAGTGAGTGAAGAACATCGGTTATCAACGGTCGGTAACTTGGTTCTGGCTGTACGCAAAGTACTGCCACGGCTGCTACCTAAACAAATCATTTCCGGTTTGATTTACGGTTCAATAAATTAAGGAATGTTCAATCTATCGGATATTAAACCTAAACCAAAAAAAACAAATAAGACGACTCAAACCTGGTATAAGTGCTTATGATCCATTGTATCTTTGATAACCGGATCCACTATTTTGGGAAGCTTTGATCTATCTGTAAGTTGAGGCATTGCCTGCAAAGTTTTTGAATCGGTACACACATCAACCAATACAAACATTGCAATCTGTTAACGATACTACTAATTGGCAATAACTTCAACTCAAACCGGACTTACCCAAGTGACAAGAGATTGGCACTGAACCGAACTCAATTTCTCAACCGGCCGTCTTCCTAGCAAGAGTTCAAGTAGAACCACCCCGAATGCGTAAACATCACTTTTATCCGTTAATTTTCCTGATCCAACATACAAAATATATAAACTAACACGTTTCAATGAAACAAGCTCGATAAACAGGTAAATTACTAATTAGATAGTCCCGGTTTAGCAACTCAACAACTATCTGTCTAATCAAATAATGATTCTTATGAGATTAGTTGAAAGCATACATCAAACTTCAATGATTTGATTTAGAAAAACAATTTCAATTTCATACGTAATGAAAGGAAACTTAATGTTATGGGGTCACAAGTAACCATATGATTATAACGATCAAACTAGTGATATAACTCTAATGACATGTAACCACATGATTATAACGATCAAACTAGTGCTATAACTCTAATGACATGTAAGCACATGATTATAGCGATCAAACTAGGGCTATAACTCTAATGACATGACAAGGGGTCAAAGTCGACCAACGTAGAAGGAAATGTGGATATTTTACCATCTAGGAGATATTCTGGAGCAACATAACCAAGTGTCCCTGATAGTTTAATGTTGTTCTTGCCGTGAGCCCCAACCATTACCGCGAGACCAAAATCCGAAATCTGAATGTTGTATCGTTAGAGATGAAAATAAAAACAAAACCGTAGTTTTTGATTGTTTGTTGAAGCAAAGACAAATGGATCAGATTCTTGGATCAACTAAACAATAACCAAGATTTTAACACTACAAATCTTGTTTAGCTCTGGTTTGCTTTGGTCCAAGTTTCTGGTATAGTCTAGGATACAAATACAGAACAGCATTGATCATCATCAATGATTTAAGTTATTTACCTTGGCGTTGAAGGAAGAATCAAGGAGAATGTTTGACGATTTAAGATCTCTGTGAATAACAGGAGGACGACACCGCTCGTGGAGATACTCAACAGCTCTGTTTCCATAACAACAAAAGAAAACGGTTACGCTAAACCGAAATCAATAAACCGGTAGAGAGGATTGATTGTTAAATATGGGCACTTGATTGTACCTTGCTGTATCAAGAGCAAATCTTGGTCATCCGCATGTGCCATGTTAAAGCCGATCCCCGAGAAGGTCCTTAACCATTTAATGTGACGCAAACAATAAATTTTATCGAACAAAAATTATTTATTTCATGTGGTCACATGATTTGTTTTATCTCCGTTATACAATAATATTTAATTTAACTCATGGTCTATGACAAGATGATGAAAAGGTAGAAGAAGAAGAAGATATTTTAAAGGTTTGTACCGTGTAACTGAGCATCCAAGGATCCGTTTTGCATGAGCTCGTATACGATAAAACTCGAGCTGATTTCACTTCCATATCCCAACAATGAGATGATGTTCGGGTGGTGAATCTTGCTTAAAAAATCAACTTCGTTCTGAGAGATCAAGATGAGAGTATAAGATTCTTGAAACGAATCAAGAATCCGGAAAAAAATGATAGAACTGATTACGACTTGGCTTTTTTTCTTTGGTACCTGAAACTCTCGTTTTGCCTCTTGACTAACGTTCTCGATCTTTTTTACTGCTGCTAGAGTGTTGTTGCCTAAAGAGGCCTTGTAAACATATCCGAATCCGCCTCTTCCTACAAGATTACCTTCTTTGAAACCGCCTGTCGCTTTTTCTAGTGTCTTGTAATCGAAGGACTGCACAAAACCCTTCTTGGATAATGAAATCCCACTCTCACCGTCTTTTCACATAAAAACCATTTTAGTAAGATATATCAAAACAGAGAAACACACAGAGAACCAATGAAGAAACTGATAAAACCATTAGAATCATTGTTAGAAATGTAAATATTGCAGATTTCTCATTCTTGTTTTAGGAATGATGAAAAAACCAATTTTTACCTGAGTTCTTGGTGGTTTTGGGAGATTTCTTAGACCGACAAACCCAAAAGCATAAACAACATAGAAGTATTAGTCCTAGAGAAGATGAGGTGACTATGAGAGAGATAAAAAGTTTCTTGTGTGCATCTAACTTGTGTTCTTGGCCTCTACCCATTTGGATCCCTGAAATCAGAAAGCAAACAAGAAAAGATGTTGAGATTTCCCTTCAGCTCATCTTCTCATCTGTATTTAGATTCTGGTATGAACCAAACCGGGTTCTTGATTATCCCAAACGGATCTAGATAAGTAGTAATATTGAATTTGCAAATCCAATTGAATAACTGAAAAGAGTATACGTAAAAGATAGGCAATCCACTCACTAAGCAGCTCAAAAATAGCATTTACGTATATAATTAAAAATCAGATTTTCATTGGTTTACGAAACACACAGATCAATACACAAAAAAAGAAAAAAAAAAAAAAAAAAAAAAAAAAAGCAGAAGAGACCTGGAGAGAAGGAAGCCATGGAAGTGTAAACGGGAGAGGGAGAAGGCTGTGAATAAGGTGTAGGAGAAGAAGCAGAAGCACTAATAAGGAACTCAAGAACAGAGACCTTAAGAAGAAGAAGAAGAAGATGATGATGAAGAGTCTTTCTCATTTCCTTAACAAGAGACTTCCTATTTGATTCACTAATCTCCAAGAGACTCTTTGAACCTTTAAGTGGTGCAAGAATGTGAGAATGCTATTGCAAGATTTGTATCTCTCTTTAATGGAGATCTCTATTTCATAAATTTTGTTTCCTTTTTTCTTGTCTGCATAAAGGAGGGAAGCAGAGAGTGTTTTTTTAAAAAGTCGAAATCATTCTCTCTAACTTCTTTATCATCAAATGATTCAAATCATCATGTGAGAAGTTTTGAATGTGATAGTGAACACAAAATATATTGAATTCTTACTAGCCAAAAACAGTTCAAAATTAATCAATGTAAGTAGTAGATTAGAACAATTATTTACGAAATAATTTGTAACTCATCATTTACATTGGGCCACTCAAATTTTAGAGTGGTCAGATTTAAGATCCTCTTTGTAGCTCCAAGAGTTTACTGACAACAAAAGTTGACCAATTATGTCAAACCGACAGTCATAACTCATAAGAAGACTTTC
>NC_141890.1:0-33742 GCF_030686135.1 Camelina sativa | reverse complement strand
CCCTCCCCCAACTCCGCCGACAACTTGATGAAAAACTCTTCTGGTTTACATTCTATAGCTATATCTTTACCATTGAGATAAGCAACATCTCCTACATGATTCTTCACCCAATACCCTCCAAAATACACAAGGAATGTCACATGATCCGGATTGCTGTCAACAAAAAAAAATTATACAAAGTTTCAAACACTCAAGCATTTAATCAAACACTTAGTGTGCAGTAAACAAATACGACTCTTTAAAGATAAAACTTCAAATTATTGTCTCCAAATATCTACATTATGCAACTATTAAACAAAAACAAGACAAAATACAAGATTTAATACCAAAAATCGATTGTGTATTACCAAAAATACAAGATTTAATACCAAAAATACGACAAAATACGAACTAAAAATACCTCATTTTCGCTTCTGTAGAAACGATTGTGGGTAATGCTAACAACTCCCACGATTCACGCCTTGTTTCCTCTACACTTATCCCTCGCAATTAACTTCAATCCTCGTTCTCCATTTTCGCCTTCGCAGAGAAAGAGAAAGAGAAAGAGAGAAATGAATCGTGAAATCAAAAAAAAAAAAAACCCTAATTGAAATTTTTCCCCCAAATCAAAACGACGTCGTTTTGAGTTTGATTCCAAAAACTCTTGCCACATCATTGCTTATGTGTCATACGAATCACTCATATTTAACGGTTGACTAACAGTTTTTATGTCAATGTAGTATTATCGATAACGCTTCAAAGTTTGGGTAGTAATTTTGAATTTTATTGGCGTTCCAGTTGGATAATACACTTCTCTTTTGTTCAGGTAGAAATATACACTTTACAAATAGTACGGATAGAAATATACGCTTTTCCCAACTGAGACGTGATACCCAACTACCCTAATACACTACTACAGTATACGAAACAAACGAAGGAGAACCCTAAATTGTCTTTTTCCAAAGTACTGAACACCAATAAATAATAATGATCTGTCGCGCAAGTGAACTTACTTAGCATCAACCAAAAGGGTAACTCAAAATAAAATAAAAAACGATGTAACTGATATGTAAGTACAAATGTTTTGGAGCTAACTATAATTTTAAAACCAGAAGCAAACAAACACAAAACTACCGAGCATAAACAAACCTACTTGATAAATGACCTAAGGAAAGATGCTTTGGGTGACCAAGAGGCCACATATGAGAATCACAGCGTACAAGCTAAAATCCATTAGAAGCGCGTCCATTATCTTCTTTACCATCATCACCGTCTCCAAAGCATTGCTCACTTGTTCTGCTATACCCTGCCCATTCATTACTGTCTCCGAGGCAGAGGCTGAGGGCGAATCTCCACGATGACTCAGCAGAACACGTCCAAGCACAATTGTGGCATCGGTCAATATGAGCAAGAAAACAGGCCTGAAGCTTACTATGTTGACTAGGGAAGAGAACCCGAGACGAGATAGTATGACAACAAGTGCAATCCCAAGAGCTGAGAACATCCGTAGGTATTCTGAAGCATCAATGGCCGCTCCAATGTGCTTTGGTTTGATGGTGTTCACAAAACTAGCCAGAGGAATAAATGCTTGAGAAGCACCTAAATCTACCACTGATGGAATTTGAGCACTTGAAGTTGTAGGAGTTGGTTGTATTGTTGCGTCGCTAGGATCTGAAGCAGAGGGTTCTGCCAATGTTTCAGCGTACCTCTGAGGCTGGACCGATTCTGCTCTGCTTTGATGGATGATATGATCTGTATTATCAACCACCGCAGCATTGGAGATGTTTTCCTGTGGACTTGTGAGAGCTGCAAAACCACAACAAAACAAGTAAGTTACCCCCTGGCGTCTCTTATTATGCTTATAAGAGATTGGAATCAACAACATATAAATGATGCTAACATTTTGACATGCTTGCTTATCCATTAAGCGTAGTGTAAAGGTAAGCCTCACGAAACATTAAAAATATCTTTCACGAAACTTTGTGGCACAATACAAGGCAAGCAAATATTAAAAACACAACATAATTGAGCGTTCCAAACACTTAACTGTGGTAGTGTGGTTGAACCGCCCCTGGGAAGAAAATTCACAGAATGGGAAAAGGAAACTTCAAAGTGCGAGGTGACTTAAGCACAAGCAGGGAACAGAGAAATCAGGTTCATAACAGATACTACCTTCGTTAAGATCTAAATTCAACTTAAGTAAAGTAGTTTCCCACTTGGATATAGCAGCTTCACAGCCCATTGTACTACTTCAATCAGAGGACACAATATACTAAAACATATAAATGTGGATACTTGTGCGTCTTATTCTAATCTACAAATTTACGCTAATTCAAACATCCAATGGTGGGGGTTCCTACACATGATACTTGCAAACATGAATTCCACAATGTTTTAGTATATGATCAAAGAAGCCTACTTGATTTCAATTAACAACAAACTTACAGCACCTAGCTCCAAATTAAAAAAAAAAAAAGCATGGCTTTATCTTCTCACCGCCCAATGCGAAAATAACAAAAACGAGAAAAGCAAGATGCAATGCAAATACACACATAAACAACCAACGGAAATCGAACAATTCAACGACTTTAATAATATGCCCTAAAGAGTGAGAGAGAGCACCGATTTCATCTTGAGGTATCTGATGAGGCGAGGGACTCGTGTCCGGGAAGGATTGGAGAAGAGAGTGGGAAAGGGAAGAAGTAGAATCGGAAGGAGAGATTGGAGGAGGAACGCCGTTGATTTGACCAGTAATAAAAGCTAAACGATCAGATCCTCTTTCTAAGATCTTCCGCCTCCTTGCTTCTCTGTTGTTCGTCGCCATCGCCTCACCGGACAAAATCCACAATTACAGAGAGACGACGCCGTTGATATATCCTTCGTGGTGGTCAAAAGCTCAGCCTCGTGTCTTATTTAAAACGCGGATTTTAAATCACTTTTTTCTTTTCTTCAACAAACGCAAATCGCGAATAAAGAGTTTGGAGTAATGGGCTTTAATACAGGCCTAGTTAAGTCCAATTTGTATTATAGGCCCAAAAAACAAAAACTGCCAATAACAAATAAAAAAAATATTTAGGTACGTATATGATCAGTTTGGTTAATTTCTTTAGCTCAAAAACCATTTGTGGAAAATTTCCAGAAGAAAAAAAAGAAAAGAAAAGACAATGTTGACAATGACATAGTGATAACTGATAACAAGAGGAATTTAATTTTATAAATTGACTGGGACCAAAGAGAATAAAAAAAAAAGAAGGTCCAAACTCCAAACACAAGTCTCTCTCTATCTAGTACTAGTTAAATAAAAAACTACACGAAAGAAAGAGAGCGTTGCCTCCACGCGACCACCACGAGAGAGAGATAAAGAGAAAGCCCCATTCCTTTAAAAAAAAAAAAAATCAATCGTATCGCCCACAGTTTCTCTACTCACCACTCCGAACCAGAGATAGAGAGAGAGAGATGCAATCGCTGCAGGAGAAGGCATCGGTGTTGAGCGGCGTCGATCAGGCTGAGGCCTTCGCTATCGACGAATCCAATCTGTTCGAAAAGCTCGGTCTTCAGACCTTTATCAATCTCTCCACCAATTTCTACACCAGGTTCTTTCAATTCCCTTTTCTAACTATCTGTTTCCTCTGGCTCATTCCTTTCCATTTAATCTGGGTTTAGCCTAGGATACTGTGGTTGAAAGTGTGATTTTTTTTATAAAAAATTTCAAGTGATTCAAGTCCAGTCTCTGCTTTGTTCAACAGATTTGTTATATACAGTATGTGTCCACACTAGTGAACTCTCAAGATTTTTGACAGTTATGGACCTGTGTTGTTTGTTCTTAAGGGATATCTTGTTGATTCTTGGTTTTGGAAATGGTGGAGAGTAGGGTATATGATGACGAAGAAGAATGGTTTCGATCTATATTTTCTGACGCAAACAAAGAAGATGCCATCCAGAACCAGTATGAGTTCTTCGTCCAGCGTATGGGAGGCCCTCCTTTGTTTTCTCAGAGGAAAGGTTTGTCTTTTTTTTTTTCTTACTTTTCGATTCTTCTCCCCTTTTGTTTATGTGTGTGTGTGTGTTTTAACCCAATTTTGGCTGATTGCATTCATATCTTGTTCTCTAGGTTGTATATGCTTTGGCTAAGAACCGCACATTAGCTAACTCATTTGGTTTAGCCCTTTTGATGCTCACTTAGTTCACACAGACGCACTTGTTTATTTTAGAATACACTTTTGCGCTTGCGCCTATGTGAGTTGGTTTTGACTAAAAAGATGACTTGGCATTTCCCAAACTCGTGCTTACTTTGTGGCTGTTTGTTATATCTTGCCAATGTGTAGGTCATCCTGCTTTGATCGGACGTCACCGTCCATTTCCAGTGACCCATCAAGCTGCAGAGAGATGGCTACACCACATGCAAAACGCTCTCGACGATTCGCTTGACATCGACCAGGACTCTAAAATCAAAATGATGAAGTTCTTCAGGTAACACCATCTTCTTCTCAGAGTCAAACACACTGTAAATTCAGAACCAAATTAAAAAAATAGTTCGATGGAAGTTTGATTGGGGTCTGTTTTATTCACTTTAAACCTTAAGAATTTCGGCAGATATTAACAAGCTGTATCTGTCTGTATCAGGCACACTGCGTTCTTCCTTGTGGCTGGAAATGAGCTCAAGACTCAGGATGAGAAATCGAAGAAGCATAAGCACAATTGTGCGTGTAGACACGCAGCGGAAAAACCAGCAGAAAAATGATTAGCAATATGTTGCTTAAAAGCTGTGCCGCCACACTTGCAACCTCGTTCATGGCATGGATACTTTAAGATCTCTTTACTTTATTATATGGCTCCGTTGCTTCGTTTATATATATAGCCCTTGGCTTATGAATAAAACTAGAATGAATTTTCAAATGTAACTATGCATGTTTGGACTTTGGAGCTTGGTCGGAATTTTTCATTAAGTAAAAAGAAAAACAAAAGTTGGGACGAATAATGCTATATATAACATTAACTCAAACTTGAGTATAATCAAACAGAGCAATACCACTTAGTCACTTACTGATTGCAATTATTGAGTGTTGGCAAAAGAAACATTTATTAGTAGTTGATCTCCTTTTTTGTTAGTATGAGTCCTCCTTTGTTTTCTGAGAGGAAAGGTTTGCCTTTTTGTTACTTTTCGATTCTTCTCCCCTTTTGTTTATGTATGTGTGTATGTTTTAACCCAATTGGCTGGTTGCATTCACACTCTGTGATTCGTTCTCTAGGATTGCATATGCTTGACTAAAAAACCTCACATTTAACTAAGTCATTTGGTTGGTTTAAGCCCTTTTGATGCTCACTTAGTACATAAACGCACTTGTATATGTATGATTGTATCAAACGCATTTGTGCTAATGTGAGTTGGTAAAAGATGACTTGGCACTCCCAAACTCGTTGCATACTTGACTAAAACGAATTTTTATCATATCTTCCTTAATGTTATTTGAGAGACATGGAGCCAAAAACAACTTTATAGTTCAAATTGAAATTTCGAGCGTGAAAACCAAAAAAAAAAAAAAAAAATTCGAACTTTTTAAGGAAAGATATAAAAATAAATAATACAGAAATAGAGAGAGAGAGAGAGAGAGAGAGAGAGAGCAGCTCTGAAATCAAAAATTCAAACGCTACAGATTTTTAATTTTCTACATCTGCCTCCAATTTGGGCGCTCTTCACTCCCCCCGGCGCTAAACTCGCCGACTAGGGTTTATTTCCAGATCTCCGGCGGTTACTCTTCCTTCTCCGCCGATGGACTCGGATTCCTCTAAATCGCGGATTGATCAGGTCCGTTTCTCTCTCTTTCTCTGAGAAACTTGTCTTCGCGAAGTGTCGACGAGTGTCGATGTTTGTACTTCTTCTTTCTCTTTTGTGCGTTAAAGTTTCTGACTTGAAGAACTTGTCTTTAATATCCGATGAACTATGTATTGAAATTGAATTGTTCGAGTAGACCCGTAACCACCTTTAGGTGGAATCTCGTAATTTTAATTTTCACCTAAGATAGTGAAAGACTCGTTTTTTTTCTTCTTTCCATGAAAAAGTTTCAATTTTGATATGGATTTCCCATAAATTAAGGTTTTTTTTTTTGAAGCTTTTCCTTAATTCAAGTTATGAACAGTGAATTAGTTAGGATTGAGTTTTTTTTTTCTGATATTGAAGCTAAAGTATGTTTGTACTGACTAAATTTTCTTATTATTGTTTGTTACTGTACTACTAGTTTTTTCATTCGAAGAAGAGGAAACATTCTTCACCAAATTTGAAGTCTGGGAGAAATGAGAAAAATGTGAAGGTGACAGGAGAAAAGTCTCCTGGAGACAAAGGCACTTTGGACAATTACTTGAAAGCCTCTCTGGATGACAAAAGCACTTTCAACAGTGGGTTGCAGGCAAGGCAGGAAGCGTTTACAAGAAAGTTGGATTTGGAGGTTTCTGCTTCGTCTGCTGGTGAAAATGTACGCCCCTGCGTGCCTAAACCTGTAATGCCTGCAACTTCTATAGGAGTTGAAGGGTGTTTGAACCAGAACGGATCTCAAGATTTGGATAAAGAAAGTGTTGCTACAACTGAAACTCATGCAACAGATGGTTTCCTCTGTGCTAGCCAGAAAGATAAATTAGAACTGAGAGACTTTGCCACTGGTTTCTTGTCCTTGTATTGTAGGTAATGTCCATTGTGCTGAATTTTCTATTCTTTCCATTACCATGAAGGAGTTCTTTGGTGAAACATCCATTCTTTTATTTGTCTGACTAGTCAATTGTTCTGTTTTATTGCAGTGGAATGCAGTCTGTTATTGGCTCACCTTCACATCAGAAGGCATGTGAACTGAAGCGTCAAAGCAGTTCATCATCACCATCCAAAGATATTAAAATTTCTCACAAGAGACGCTGTGATTCCCAAATTATACCATCACTAGATGAACTTGCATATCCTCTCGGGAGTAAGCCTGAATCACTCGCTAGTATTGCTGATAAAAGAGTTAAATCTGTTTCAGACCCTACAAAGAAGGTATAAGAAAATATAAGTGAAATCAGCAGTAATGGTTACCTGTCCTCTTGCCATAGTGATTCATCTTATATTATTTTATGTGTCTGTTCTAATATATTCACAGATACCGAGCAATGAACTTATTGAAATTCCAATGGGCTTGAGGAAGTGTACTAAGGCACCAGAATCGTCTGCTCATTTAACTGAATGCCACACACCTGGATCAGCCGTTAAATCATGTCCTGTTGGAACCCCTAAGTCAGGAAGTGGTAGCTCAATGTTCTCACCTGGAGATTCTTTCTGGAATGAAGCAATTCAAGTTGCTGATGGTTTGACAATTCCATTTGAGCAATCTGGTTCCGTAGAAGCTAAAAATGGAACTCAACATGGAACTATTATTTCATGCAGCAACAAAACAGATAATTGCAGTGAAAAATTGAAGAGAAGTTTAGATATAGATGAAAGCAGAGTAAAGGATAAAGAAGCCATTGGTTTTTCAAAGGTCGTAGAGACGCATGGGAGAGATTTTAATAAAGAAGCATCTCCGCTTCCTGTCAAGAACCTTGAACTTTTGTTTCAGGATAAGAAAACAAACGGAGGTAACCAAGAGCGATGTGCTTCATTTGATCAGAATAACAGTACTCTAGGAATCAGCAGGATATCTGAATCTGTTTTTGTTGATGATAAAGGATGTCTTGATATTGCAAATAATGCTCAGGCAGATAATATCTCGATAGGCAGGGTGTATCCAGAATCCGAAAGAAACAAAGTTTTGTTGTGCGAGGAAAATCATAGTGAAAGATCTGTTTCTATGATAGGCAACTTAAGGAAATCAGTTGATTCTAGTGAATCTGAAGAAAGTCATACTCCTTCAAGCTCTGATCGTAATAAAGATGGTTTAAATCTTAGCACTTGGCTTCCCTCAGAAGTTTGCAGCGTTTACAATAAGAAAGGAATATCTAAACTCTATCCTTGGCAGGTACATAACTGTTTGTTGATTTGTGGGTTGTTATTTGTTGATAATATTTAGATACAACTGATCATTATTTTCTATATTCCTACTCCTGGATAGATAGATAGATGTGAATTTGCTTCCTTAGTACAGTTTAAAAAGTGTAATATTAGCTGAGAGCCAGCAGCTAGTATTCGCCATCCAAAAGTATTTGCTTTTCATGCTTTGTTCCTTTCATGACATTATTATATCATTTATGCGGTGGTTGTACATGTGATATATGTTGGTTTCTTCCTATTTATATGTTTTATGAATTTGTACAAAACTTCTAGGCAATTTTTATTTTCGACTCTTTCTTAACTTTTGTAGTTATACTTTCTAAGTTTTGTTGTGGATTAATGAGTGATTTTGGGTCAGTAGTATTATATCTGAAAAAGTTTTCCTATTCTTTCTTGTATGCATGTTATTGCTTCTGACGTCCTTTTTATTAGCTGAATACAAATTGTGAATTTTCTAGGTCGAGTGTCTTCAGGTTGATGGTGTTTTGCAGAAAAGGAATTTGGTATATTGTGCTTCTACAAGGTATCTGCCAATTCAAAGTTTCTTCTTTTCTTATACTTTCTTCAGATCATGATAGCAGTATGATTAATCTCACTAACAGGCTTCTATCTTACAAGAATTCATGTTCAATTTCAAAACCATGTTGTTTGTGCAGTGCTGGTAAAAGTTTTGTTGCAGAAGTCTTGATGCTGCGACGGGTCATAACAACTGGAAAAATGGCATTGCTTGTGCTACCTTATGTATCCATTTGCGCCGAGAAGGTTTCGTTTGTTTCTCCAAGCATCCTACACGTTATATATTATCACTTTCTGTAAGTTTAGTTGTATTTGCAATTGGGTGCAGGCAGAACACCTTGAGGTCCTTCTTGAACCACTTGGTAAGCATGTTCGTAGTTACTATGGAAATCAGGGTGGTGGAACACTTCCTAAGGGCACTTCTGTGGCTGTCTGCACGATTGAGAAGGCCAACTCTTTGATAAATCGCTTGCTTGAAGAGGGTCGTTTGTCAGAACTTGGGATAATAGTTATAGATGAGCTACATATGGTATGGTTTTCAAATATCTCATCTCGGATAAGCATATAACTGTCTGAAACCACCTTTTTTCTAATCTTTGTTTTTAATCTGCTTTATCTTCGTATAGTTGGTACTGAATGCAGAATCTTCTGCGCATGGTTTATATAGGTGGGTGACCAACATAGGGGTTATCTTTTGGAACTTATGTTGACGAAACTTCGTTATGCTGCTGGTGAAGGAAGTTCAGAATCAAGTAGTGGTGAGAGTTCAGGGAATAGCAGTGGCAAGGCTGATCCTGCTCATGGCCTACAAATTGTGGGTATGAGTGCTACAATGCCGAATGTTGGAGCAGTTGCTGACTGGCTTCAAGTAAGAAAAAATCACAATTTGTGTGTATATATTTTGCTCTCACTCAGTTGCATGACACTTATCTTCAGATATACAAGTATTTGTGAATTCTATGGGAATTATAAGAATATGGCAGAAATACTGTTTGTGATTGTTAATAAGCTTTATGGTTTCAGTAAAATGAAGACATGTTTATCTTCAGATCTATTAAATGCGTGATGATAGTTTTTCTCTATTTGTTACTTTCCGAAGCTATTGTCTTCACCTCTATTGAAACATTTTGCAAAGTTATTGTGGCCTTTTAACTTTATTTTTGTTTTACATGTTGAAAGGCAGCTTTATATCAAACAGAGTTTCGACCAGTTCCACTAGAGGAGTATATTAAGGTTGGGAGCACTATTTACAATAAAAAGATGGAAGTTGTGAGGACTATACCAAAAGTTGCTGATATGGGAGGAAAAGACCCAGACCATATAGTTGAGCTTTGTAACGAGGTAATGGCTCGGGCGAGTTATGTGTCTTCTTATGTCTTTCTGTATAAAGTCTTAATTTAGTACTTGTATTTTTTCTATATGTTTTTGATAAAACATATACGCGTATTTTGTTCAAGAAGGAATACTCACATTTACTGTTGCGATCCAGGTTGTTCAAGAAGGCAATTCAGTGCTGATATTTTGTTCGAGTCGAAAAGGATGCGAATCAACTGCTAGGCATATTTCAAAGTTCATTAAAAAGGTTCCCGTAGACGTTGATGGTGAAAATAGTGAGTTTATGGATATCAGATCGGCTATTGATGCCCTGCGAAGGTCTCCGTCTGGAGTAGATCCTGTACTAGAAGAAACTCTTCCCTCTGGGGTTGCCTATCACCATGCTGGTCTTACAGTATGTTTACACATTCACCATAGTTTCTTTCTTTTCTTGTCTGGTTAGATTATATACTGGGATTGTGATTCTTTTTCTATTGACATGGGCGACGGTGAATTTTACGCAAAGTGAATATCGATATTCATTAGTACACTAGCCAACTAACTCTACTTGTATTACAGGTAGAAGAAAGAGAGATAGTTGAAACCTGTTACCGTAAGGGTCTCGTACGTGTCTTAACAGCTACATCCACTTTGGCGGCTGGGGTTAATCTGCCTGCAAGGAGGGTTATTTTTCGACAACCAATGATTGGCCGTGATTTTATTGATGGAACAAGGTACAAGCAAATGTCTGGTCGAGCTGGGCGGACTGGGATTGATACAAAAGGAGAAAGTGTATGTCTTCTCTGTGACTCTGGAAACTTCATATCAAAACTTCTGTCTTTTTAAGCATGCATTGTTCCATTTCTTAGACATATGTTCACATACATTTTTTCTTGTTTGGAGTGTCAGTGTTCTAGGCTTTTGGTTCTTGTTCTAAATTTATATTCTTAATAGGTGTTGATCTGCAAACCTGGAGAACTCAAGCGAATAATGGCACTTCTTAATGAAACCTGCCCACCATTGCAGTCTTGTTTATCTGAGGATAAAAATGGAATGACTCATGCAATTCTAGAAGTTGTGGCTGGTGGAATTGTTCAGACTGCCAAAGATATTCATCGCTATGTTAGATGTACACTTCTGAATTCTACAAAGCCCTTTCAAGATGTGGTCAAATCAGCTCAGGATTCTCTTCGGTGGCTGTGCCACAGGAAATTTCTTGAGTGGAATGAAGAGACAAAGTTATACACTGCAACACCCCTTGGACGTGGATCTTTTGGCAGTTCACTCTGCCCAGAGGAGTCACTTGTAATCCAATCTGACTCTTTATAACTGAAATTGCATTTTATGTAGTATTGTGTAAGCATGTTTGACGTCCATGTAATTGGTGTTGCTGCAGATAGTGCTGGATGATCTTCTACGAGCACGTGAAGGACTAGTTATGGCTTCTGATTTACATTTGGTCTACTTAGTCACACCAATCAATGTTGGTGTTGAACCAAACTGGGAATTGTATTATGAACGGTTCATGGAATTGTCTCCTTTAGAGCAGGTAATTTTGTAACTTTTGTTCTCTCTATTAATGTATGGCATAACTATATGTTGATAAGCAGAAAGTATGTTTTTAGCTATCTTCTTCCTCTAAATTGACTGTTATTCTAGTTTAGATGTTATTCTTCTTATTAAAATTTTAGTGTTTTACAAAATAGTTATGCATTCTCTTTCTCCTTCACTTCCGTTGTGGAAAGCTGAATTGCAACCTTCAAGTGTTTTGCAGCTTTTTGAATAGAACTATAAAAGTCAGGTCTTGTTATTTGTGCATGTAGTTTTTTTTGAGAAAATCTTTATACGCTGATACTTTTACTTTTTATCTCTCAATTTCAGTCTGTTGGCAATAGAGTTGGAGTGGTCGAACCTTTCCTGATGCGCATGGCACATGGTGCAACAGTTCGCACTCGAAACAGATCACAGGATGTAAAAAACAATTTGCGTGGAGAATATGACAATCGGCATGGTTCAACAAGCATGAAAATGCTTTCAGATGAACAAATGCTTCGAGTGTGCAAGCGATTTTTCGTTGCTCTCATCTTGTCAAAATTAGTTCAGGTGCCCCTCTCCCCCTCCCCCGCTTTTTTGTTTTTTTTTTTCCGTTTTTTTTGTGTTTTATCTTTGCTAAAGCTTTTATTTTGGTTCTTGTATATGTAAACCCCTACTAGCTTGCATGATCATCTACGCTTCATTATATTTTGTTAATCTGCTTATTTAACTTACATTTCCTACTTGTTTGGCCCTTGCATGAATTGGTTTGTATCATATTTCCTGTTTTAAATTTTTTTAAAAACGTTTGCTTTTGCATCAGAAAGCACGGTGATGATCGACGTCTCTAATAGCTAACTTGTTTGTTTTTGTATTTGAACTATGCAATGCAGGAAGCTTCTGTGACTGAGGTCTGTGAAGCGTTCAAAGTGGCTAGAGGCATGGTTCAAGCGCTACAGGAGAATGCTGGAAGGTTTTCTTCCATGGTTTCAGTGTTCTGTGAGAGGCTGGGATGGCATGATTTGGAAGGATTAGTTGCCAAGTTCCAGAACCGTGTTTCATTTGGTGTCAGGGCTGAGATTGTTGAACTTACTAGCATTCCATATATAAAGGTACTTGCAGCTTCCAGGAACTTATAGCTAGGATATGAAGACTCTTGCTAAGGATGGTTTTTGGTTTTGAATAAATAGGGTTCAAGAGCTAGAGCGTTGTACAAAGCTGGCTTGCGTACATCTCAGGCGATAGCTGAAGCATCCATCCCTGAAATTGTCAAAGCTCTCTTTGAATCTTCAGCGTGGGCTGCAGAAGGTAAATCAGTTTTCTTAGACAGTTTAAATTGATGTTTTGGTTGCTTCATTGAGATCTCGCTTGCTTATATAAAACATTGATAAGTAGAATGTTTGTCAGAAAGAATATTGTATCTCTTTCATCTAATGTGCTCAGAGTTAATATGGTGTATCAGGTACAGGACAAAGAAAGATACACTTGGGATTAGCCAAGAAAATTAAGAACGGGGCACGCAAAATTGTTCTTGAGAAAGCAGAAGAGGCAAGGGCTACTGCATTCTCTGCTTTTAAGTCACTTGGTTTGGATGTTCATGAGCTTTCAAAGCCCTTGCCTTCTGCTCCTGCTATGAGTCCCAATGGAAAACAAACTACTGAAAGAGACAATTCCAGAGGCTCTGTTGGTCCCGAAAAAGTACGACATGTTCCAGGAAGATTAAGCATAGAGGGGCACATGGAATGTGAAACCTTTGATACAGATAATCTCAGAGAAAAGCCAAAGGTCGTATTAGGGGTTTCATCAGAAGTTAACTTGACCAGTCATCTTCCTAATCTTCAACCTATAGGAACTACAGTCGGCACTAATGGGCCTAGTGCTGTTGGTATTCTTTCCAGTGATACTTCCCCTATCCCTGTTTACGATGACAGAGAGATAAAAACTGAGGACAATGTGGATCAGCATTTGACTAGGAATTCGCATATTACTCTGAGTAATAAGGATGGTACAGGTGAAAAGGGTCCAATAACTGCAGGAAATATTAGTGGCGGATTTGATTCATTCCTGGAACTGTGGGAATCTGCTGGCGAGTTTTTTTTCGACATCCACTATAATAAACTACAAAATTTGAATTCCCGCATCTCTTATGAGATACATGGAATTGCTATCTGCTGGAACAGCTCCCCTGTATACTATGTCAATCTTAATAAGGATCTTCCCAACCTGGAATGTGTAGAAAAACAAAAGCTTATCGAGGAGGATGCAGTTGTTGGCAAGAAGGAGGTTTTTGCCACCCACAACATGTTTGATGTTATAAAGTCTAGGTGGAACAGAATCAGTAAAATAATGGGGAATGTAAGTACGAGAAAGTTCACATGGAATTTAAAAGTCCAGATTCAGGTGCTTAAGAGTCCCGCCATTTCAATCCAAAGATGCACTCGCCTAAATCATGCGGAAGGGATCAGAGATCTTGAGTTGGTTGATGGATCTTGGTTAATGATGCCTCCGCTTCACATAAGCCAAACCATTGATATGAGCATTGTGACATGGATTCTTTGGCCAGATGAGGAAAGACACTCAAATCCAAATATAGATAAGGTAATTCCAGATGTACTATTATTGGAATCAATGCAATATATATCATGTGTCCTGATGACGGTGTTGAACAAGAAAAGCAACAAAGTATAAATATCTTTTTTATCTTTTATCATCTCTTGGTTTGTCTATCATCCCACAGATATAGCTTATAGGTACTTCCTTATTATAGTTTTTGATCCAAAGTTACTAAAACTGTTAATGTGGTGTTAAAGGAAGTAAAGAAAAGACTATCCCCAGAGGCAGCTGAAGCTGCTAATCGCAGTGGCAGATGGAGGAATCAGATCCGAAGGGTTGCCCACAATGGTTGCTGCAGACGGGTTGCTCAAACAAGAGCCCTTTGTTCAGCTCTTTGGAAGATTCTTGTTTCTGAAGAACTTATTGAAGCACTGACAACCACTGAAATGCCGCTGGTATATCTTCTTTAACTTGCTTTAGTTACGGAAGATTTTCTAAACTTCACCAGCATCCCGCTGGATGATGTGCTTAAAGTTAAATATTTATGTGTATTTTCCAAATCAGCCATGTGTTTGCTACCTTACAGCTTCCTGAGGAATGCCCAGGGAGGCAGTCAATTCAAAGATATTTCAACTCTGATAAGTTAGTTGTTTTTCGGCAGTATAATGCTTTCATTATGTGTTTCAGGTTAATGTCCTTGCAGACATGGAACTGTGGGGTATAGGCGTCGATATAGAAGGATGCCTTAGAGCACGGAATATATTGCGGGATAAACTGCGGTCCCTTGAGAAGAAAGCATTTGAATTGGCTGGCATGACATTTTCATTGCACAACCCAGCTGATATTGCAAATGTGTTGTTTGGACAGTTGAAATTGCCCATTCCGGAAAACCAATCTAAAGGGAAACTTCATCCAAGTACTGATAAGCATTGCTTGGATCTTTTAAGGTATTCTAAAGTACTAACTCATTTTCCTTACATTGTGTTCTTTATTTTTTCATCACAAAGGATAATAGACTTTTTGAGGTACTTTTCAGCAGTACATTATGTAAAGAAAAAGTCTGCGGTTATGTTATCAAGAACACGATTCCCCCTAAGCTACTGAGATTCTATTTTAGTCTGACCACATTGGTATACAACTTTGTCCCAGGAATGTGCATCCTGTTGTCCCAATTATCAAAGAACACCGCACTTTGGCAAAGCTCTTAAATTGTACACTTGGATCAATTTGTTCGCTTGCTAAACTACGCTTGAGCACGCAAAGGTACACTTTGCATGGCCGCTGGCTTCAAACATCAACAGCAACAGGGCGGGTTTCCATAGAGGAGCCTAATCTCCAAGTATGACTTTTGCTATGTTTCCTTTTTCATTCTGTCGTGTATCTTAAAATTAATGACCATGTTACTTTTCTGCAGTCTGTTGAGCATGAAGTAGAGTTCATATTGGATAACCATGGAAAGGACGTAAATTCACATGCTGATCGTTACAAAATAAATGCACGTGACTTCTTTGTTCCTACTCAGGTAAATTTCTATGTAATTGCTAAAAGTTTTTGTCTTTGGTCTTCAAGCCAACTAGAAATTATTTCTCAAAAAAGAACTGTACAACTGAAAGCATTTATTTAGAATGGCAAAAAAAAAAAACTGAAAGCATTTATTTCCTCCAGAGCATAATTGTAGAGAGGTCAGTAGTTTGGGTCCCCCTGAGTTATTAGGCTAGTTACCCGAGGTTAAGGGGATTTCACATATGCAGTTGAAAAGGTATTGGAAGCGCATAGTTGCTAAGTTAAGACTGTTTTATTATTTCAAGCTCATTCAGTGTGAAGGAATGAAGATGACAACAAAATCTTGCACAACTCCAGAGTAGGATAGAACCATACTGAATAATAGGTCTTTTAGTGGCAAAAGTGTTGAGTATTTCACATCATCTTTGGTCCCATGTATTTTAATCACCTTAGCCATAAAAGTTTTCTTGAATGTTGAACTTAATGTTGACTTTTTCCACCACAGGAAAATTGGTTACTCTTGACGGCAGATTATTCACAGATAGAGTTGCGACTTATGGCACACTTTTCTAGAGATTCCTCGTTGATTTCGCAGCTTAGTCAGCCAGAAGGTGATGTCTTTACAATGATAGCTGCAAAGTGGACTGGGAAAGCGGAAGGTTCTGTTAGTCCACATGATAGAGATCAGACCAAAAGATTGATCTATGGAATTCTTTATGGAATGGGTGCAAATAGGCTCGCAGAACAGCTTGAGTGCAGCTCAGATGAAGCCAAAGAGAAAATTAGAAGCTTTAAAAATTCTTTCCCTGCAGTCACCTCTTGGCTAAACGAAACCATTTCATTTTGCCAGGAAAAAGGGTGAGGATGTTACACTCTATTTCCCTTTCTATTTGGTTTGAATCCACTCCCATATGTTCCTTTAAACCATCATATTTCTCATAGTTTATGTGATCAATTGGGTTGTACTTTTATGAATTATAATCATAATTGCAGAACATTTTGATATGCAGATACATTCAGACTCTCAAGGGAAGAAGGCGGTTCTTGTCGAAAATAAAATTTGGGAATGCGAAAGAGAAATCTAAGGCTCAAAGGCAAGCTGTAAATTCCATGTGCCAGGTCTGATCTTGTTTCTTCCTTTCTTTCTCCCTGACGCTTAGTGTTATCCTCTCACGTTTAATAGACTGTCTATTTCACAAAAACTATCTATTTAGATTGAAAAGTGTTCTCTTCCCTTTTCGCTCTTTGGTTGGTGCTATTGGTTTTAAGGGGTCTCATTCACTTAAGAGAGAACTCTTTGTTGAAAGAGTCCCTAACTAAATAATTTTACCGGGCTGTGGGTTTATTCAGGGATCTGCTGCTGATATAATCAAGATTGCGATGATAAACATCTATTCTGCAATTGCTGATGATGTTGGTACCGCAACATCTAGTTCTTCAACTGAAAGTAGGTTTCACATGTTAAAGGGGAGATGCCGAATTCTTCTACAAGTGAGTTTTCCACCTTTTTTTTTATTTGATTTTCGTTTTTTTCCATACATGCAATATCTGACTTCCTTCTGCAAGTAATTTTATCATTGTCTATAGCTAATTATTGTGATACATCTTAACGCAGGTGCATGACGAACTTGTGCTGGAAGTTGATCCTTTGTATGTAAAAGAAGCTGCAATATTGCTACAAACCAGCATGGAAAATGCGGTTTTCCTCCTCGGTATGTTACCTTGTATACAAGCTTCTTAGTATGTGATGTACATATGTGATATATATATATATATTGACATTATAAATTCTATTCTATATATTTCAGTCCCTCTACATGTGAAAGTGAAGGTTGGGAAAACATGGGGATCCTTACAGCCGTTTCAGGCTGATTAAGTAAGACATCAGCAAAAATTCAGCAAGTCGTCAACATTCAATTTTAAGAGCGTCGGATGGTTTTGAGCAACTCGCTCACAGGCCAGTATGATGCATCAAAAATGTTTTAGTATCCATGGCTTGACTCGATGCCATGCTCTGATTCATCTTCATGAAGTGATGAAGAGAAATGATCTCACCGGCTTCTTTGACGGGCAAGTACATATGCGTGGAGCATGCCAAAGGGAATTGCTCCTGCTGTGTTCTCAGACGGCTCTTATCGAAGCTTCAAAAAGAGTCTCTGTATACTAAAAAGAGGTAACTTCAATAGCTACCATAGTTTTTACTTAGACACTGACCAAAATCGTAGAAAGGATAAGCGAAAGCAATTTCACTTTTAGATTGTAAATAAATACCTACTTTTTTTTTATTGTAAATAAAGATTAGCGAAAGCAATTTCACTTTTTGATGGTTCAAAAGGAGTAAATATATTGGTTCAAAGTATGCTCTGTATATTTTTATAGATTTGATATGTACTTTATAGGGTTTGAACCCCAAAAAATGTATTTTTAGAACAGAACAGCCTAAAGGTCTCTCTCAGATTTTATACATTTCAAAATACTTTAGAAATTCATATATTGTCGTTATATAAAAAGAGGGAAGTAAATGATAGAGGTTGATGAGAGAAGAACACCTTTGTGTTTAGGAAATAGTATATTGACTCTCATAATCATAAGCTTTAGGTTACATAGAATTATATAGTACAATAGTTCCTAAACTATAATGATTGTAAATATATAAATATCTAAATAAAAAATATAGAATATATTATTATTAATCTTGTTATCTTCTAGATCTCTCTATAGTAAATACCACTTGTTAGAAGCATCTTGCTAGGCCCATCCCGTGAACCTATCAATCCGGAGGATATACTTTTTCCATTGCTGCCTAAAATTCTTTAGTGGAACTTGGAATCCATAATTGGAGTTGTGATAGATCGATCAAGAGATGATATTAGTAAAAAAAAATACATTTCTTTTATTATTAAGAGGACATGAAGTAGTGGGTTGCTCACGAGCGGCGTTGCAAGCTAGAGTGATTTGCTCCGCTGTCTAATTGTGTGTTTGTTAGTTAACTAACACTGGAAAATGAAAAATAACAAAAATAAAAAAAAAGAATCACAGGTGAGAAAGCGATAAAACATTCTCAGCGTCAGAAGCTTACACTGCTCTATACGACAAAAACACCCTTACTTGCCCAATACCTCTCTCACCTGCTTCCTCTATGACTGACCCTTACTGTATGTAACTGTAAAAAACTTCACTCTTCCAATAATTTTGCGTCCTTCAACAAAACGCCGTCATTTTGAATGTTGCTCTCTCCTTCTTCCTCCCCGGCTCCGGCTAATTCCCCGCCTGCCACGTCTTCACCTCCGTCAGATTCCTTACCTGACACGTCATCACCTCCAGCTCCTCCTTTGTCTCCTATTTCCCCGCCATTGAGCTCTCCTCCTCCGTTGCCTCCCCCACCGCCCCTCTTAGCTCCCACCGCTTCCCCACCGCCTCTTCCGATTGAATCTCCTCCGTTAGAATCTCCACCGTCTCCGCCGTTAGCATCTCCACCGTCTCCTTCATTAGTATCTCCACCGACTCCTCCATTAGAATCTTCATCACCACCGTCTCCTCAGGCCTCAGCTCCTTCCGGTTCACCGCCATTGCCCTTCCTTCCCGCCAAAACGTCTCCGCCGCCTTCTCCCCTTCCCTTTGAGACATCACCGCCGGGGAAAACCATTTTCCCGCCGCCTCCTTCACTTCCCTCCGATCCAACCACGCCGGAGAATACGGCTTCTCCTCCACCGCCGTCTACTCCTCGCCGCCGTGCCCGTAAGCCTTCGCTTCCTCCTCCCACCAATTCCTCCCCACCAAAACCTTCTCTGAGCACTCCGACTCTCCCGGAAACTTCTCCTCCACCTAAACCACCGCTCTCGACGACGCCATTCCCCTCTTCATCCACTCCGCCGCCGAAGAAGTCACCGGCAACAGCAACTCTTCCTTTCTTTGGGCCTACTGGCCCACTAACGGGGACAGCAGCACCACCTATTGGGCCCGTTATAGAGCCCAAGACAAGTCCCGGCGAATCGATATCTCCCGGAACGCCACAGCCACTTGTACCGAAGAGTCTGCCTGAGACGACGTCGTATCACCGCTCTTCCGCCGGATTCTTATTTGGCGCTGTAATCGTTGGAGCTCTCCTACTTGTTCTGTTAGGCCTTCTCTTTGTCTTTTACCGAGCTACCAGAAATAGAAATAACGACAGCTCTGCTCCTCATCAATCCAAAACTCCATCAAAAGGTATGATGAATTCAAATCAATTGCCATAAAAGTTTCTAATTTCTTCTTGTTCATGAATCTTCTTTGCCTACAAAGTTTCCATAACCTAGCTAAAGACATAAACTTTGATATCAGTTTCAACGTTATTGTTTCAGATTGTCATAATTGTAATGTAATGTTAAGCTCTTTGTTTTTTTACTGGATCAGTTCAACATCATCGAGGCGGTAATGTCGGGTCAAACCAGACGCATGTTATCACAATGCCACCTCCAATCAATGCTGCACCACCTAAATATTCATCTAGTGGAGGTCATGGTACTAAGGAGAACAATGCTGTTTCTACAATGCCATCTGGAATGTTCACCTACGAAGAACTTTTAGAGGCAACCGGTGGATTTTCAGAGGCGAATCTTTTGGGAGAAGGCGGTTTTGGTTATGTTCACAAAGGAATATTGAAAAACGGGATAGAAGTTGCGGTGAAGCAGCTGAAGATTGGAAGCTATCAAGGGGAAAGAGAGTTCCAAGCTGAGGTTGACACAATCAGTAGGGTTCATCATAAGCATCTCGTTTCGTTGGTTGGTTATTGCGTTAACGGAGATAAAAGACTCTTGGTTTACGAGTTTGTTCCTAAAGATACGTTGGAGTTCCACTTACATGGTAATAAATATATGATATGATATGATCCCTTTTAAGGATTTGATTTTGTCTTTAGATTCATTGTGTTGAGTATTGTGAGAATATGTGTTGTAGGAAACAGAGGAAGTGTGTTGGAGTGGGAACTGAGGCTCAGGATTGCTGTAGGAGCAGCAAAAGGATTAGCGTATCTTCATGAGGATTGTGAGTTTTTTCTCCTCATTAATGACAATGAGAATGGCTGTCTAGGGTTTTTCAACACTCATATTGATTTCTCGTGCTTGAAATTGCAGGCAGTCCAACTATAATTCACCGTGATATCAAAGCAGCTAATATCCTTCTAGATTCCAAATATGAGGCAAAGGTGATCTGCTCTTTAATCTTATCATTAAGTTTTGTTTTTCAGGATGAATTCCACCAGAAATTTGGGTCTCAATGAAGTTTTTTGAATCATAGTTTTCATTTATTCGGTTTGTATTCATACCATTTTCTTCTAATTAACAAGTAGCTTAAGAGTTGCTATTCTGTTTTGCTTCTTTCAGGTCTCTGACTTTGGACTAGCCAAGTTCTTTTCAGACACTAATTCATCATTCACTCATATCTCTACTCGAGTGGTAGGAACTTTCGGGTAAAACACTATCCATGCATGATATGTTATGTCATCTTAACTGCTGTATCGTAAGATGAAAAGATTTATTAATCAATGATCACTAAACGTCTTGTGCACCATTGAAACAGATACATGGCTCCAGAATACGCGTCTAGTGGGAAAGTAACTGATAAGTCAGATGTATATTCATTTGGGGTCGTGCTTCTAGAACTCATCACTGGACGTCCATCAATTTTTGCCAAAGATCCTACCACAAACCAGAGTTTAGTTGATTGGGTAAGTCAAAATACATATGATGATGATGATGATGATGATGATACCCATCAGTTTTCCAATAGATATTGATATTGGAGGAGAAGTAAACTCCAAAATAACTGCAAGCTTGAAACTTCATTAGATTGTGACTTTTGATATATCCTCAGGCGAGGCCGTTGCTTGCGAAAGTGACTTCTGGAGAAAATTTTGACCTTGTTGTAGACCAGAGGTTGGAGAAGAATTATGACACAACTCAGATGGCAAACATGGCTGCTTGTGCTGCTGCTTGCATACGTCAATCAGCTTGGCTTCGGCCCCGAATGAGCCAGGTTTGAGAGTAGTTTAATTACATGTATTTTTTCGATATATTTGAAATGAGTCTAAAAGCCTAATTCATGCATATAATTATATCTTGAAAAAACTTGAATAGGTAGTACGTGCTCTTGAAGGCGAGGTGGCCCTAAGAAAGGTCGACGAGACTGGGAATGGCAGGACGTATAGCTCTTCTGAAAACCCGAATGACATCACACCACGGTACGTAACAAGTAAGAGGAGATTCGACACAGGTTCAAGCGATGGTTACACTTCAGAATATGGAATCAACCCATCTCAGTCGAGCAGTGAACAACAACATGTGAGTATTTAGTTTTAAGGTTCCACCACAATTATATTATTGGCTTTTAGAATACGGTCATCTGGGGTTTAACAAAAAGAATGTGGTAAGAAATTAGCCTACTTCATTCATTTGTAGCTAAGGGTTCTGAAGAACACTGCTTGTGTTCATTTGGGGATCGTTTATGTACAAATTTGTTGTAATATTGGGGCACAACCACACAAGTTTAATTATTTTGAAATTATCTTGTTTGTTTCTGATCTAAATCCTAAACTTTGGCTCGGTAGTCGGTACCACAAACCTTGTCTAGCACTCCAGCTTTCTTAGTTACTTTTACGTTCTAATCCTTTAATGTGGTTAAAAGCATTCTACATTTTTGTATATATTCTATAGTAATAGCAGTTTTTCACGTTAAATTTAGGGATACGTGATAAAAAGCTAAAGCTTGCACATTCACTGAGCATGATAAAAGTACAAAATTTCATTTGAGCAAAAGTTGACATGTTGTCGAAACCCTAAGAATATTACTCAACTTCTCGATTGTCAACTCTTTCTTTTTAAGAACGCCGGGTCTCACAGAGACTGTCGCGGTCTTTAAACACATAGAGTTAGCTAGGATATACGTCAAGAATTCTTCCTCTTCCACTCTGTCTCCATATTCTCTATACTCAAATATCTCGAGATGTGACGACATGCATCGAGGAATAGAACGCGGTTGGTTCCATGAAAGTGGGATCCGTTCCACGGGGTGAAAGGCATATTCCTGAGAAGCAATGATGGCTATATATTGGAACAATTTTTGCCTAGTATTTTAGGCCATTAAAGCAAGAAGAAGAGGAGATGATACGTACATAATTTACCAAAAGATCTTTAAGTTTTGGAGCATTTTCAAGTAAACGTAGGAGTGGTCCCAACCAGTCTGATTTCCATGGACAGATACTTAACTTTATAAGTCGAGAGAAGTTGATGGCGCTGCAACGCACAAGCTGCAATGAAGCAAACAAAAAACGTACTTATATGCCGTATTCACAACGAACAAGGCTAGTTACATAGATAAAGAGTTAGAGAGCTACCACTTCTTCGGTCGTCATAGACAACTCAAGGGACAAGACCCTGGAAATAGATGTTTTGGACTTTTCAATATCAGGGAAAGACCTAACATGGATATATGCCTCATTAAGACAAGGCATATTCTCGATCGACCAAGAGTCTCTTGAAAAATCAACGATGAAAAAGTCTATTACTGCCGGAGTATCGATAGCCAAACACCTACCCGTATCTATTACATCATTGTCATCTGGAAGTGATGTATAATCCCAATTTTCATACCACAGGTACTGTAAAGAAGGTACTTTCACACTAAACTTTGTGACATTGTCATGATTCTTGTTCCGTTTCACGTTCAAAAGGTCAAGAACAGGGCAGCTCGATAAGAACCTAACAAGGGAAGTGTGAGGATAATTGTTGCTTTTGGTCCCTCATCGCCTCACACCCGATTAAGATTCACATATCTAAAACTTGAACATGACACATGATGACACAAGAGAATTTTGATCACCGAGTTCCCGGCCTCTAACCGGTACGTCTCGGGTGGGAACTGTCTCCCACAACTTCCACTATATGAAGAGGTTACACACACCACTAACTTGTGATGTTCTTTGGTTTACAGATTTTGGTACACAAGAGGATACAAGAACAAGAACACAACAAAGAAGGAGAAAGCTTCTTGAAGAAGAACCCTTTTTTCTTCTCTTTCTCTAGAACTCTCTTTGATGTCTTGTCTCTCACCTACCTCCACTTTATTGATCGATGAAACACACTTATACATGTATGCATTGGGCCAAATCATTTCCAGAATCTTATTCTCCTTTCCTTAATGCCAATTTCGTCTGGCCCATTAAGGCCCATTTTTTTTGTGTTTGTCAAACCCAACAACAATCTCCACCTTTTGACAAAACAAAACACTCATCGACAACAAGAAATCTGAAACCAACCTCTCCTCTTCTTCTGTTCGTGAAGCCAAACTTCAGCGAACCTCCTCCGACAAACTCCGCCTCCTTATCCGGTGAGCATCTCTCTTCTCCGGTGGCAACCAGTTTTTTTTTTTTTCTTTCACCGAGCCCTCTCGTTCTCGACATGGAGAAGATGTAGCTTCTTACTTCCCCATGGTATAGCGGAATTGGAGGCTAATTCCGGTCATCCCTGCATGTTTTCCGGCGAAGCCAAGCTTCAGTCTCCACCTGTTTCACGGCGGCTCCCAATTCCGGTGAATCAAGAGACATTATCTCCATATCTCAACTTTGGTTCGATGAACCATGTATCACCACCATTCTCGCTGGCAATCTCCTTCGGCTGCGATCACTACCGGTGGAGCTCTTCTCTTTCCTCTTTGGTGATTTAATTTGTAGAACCCGAGACATCAACTTTGTCTCTTATCCATGCCTCTTCTCCCGAGCTGTTCCGTTTTCACCCGCGAATCACGCCATCAGCCGTCACCGTCCAGCTCAGGTACCCTCTAATCTCTCTCTTGTCTCTTCCTGACACTTAGTGATTAGGATCTTCTGAGAATTGCCATTTTGAATCCATTTTAGGTGATGAGCTTCACCTGGAACCAATTACTCTCCATCATGGCTCCACAACCTTTTCCAGGTAACTCCTTCACAGCCCTGTCTCTTCCGATTTCCAAAAGACTCATGAAACTCTAACTTCAGTTTCATGTCTACTCTCACAGCAGCTCTAGTGTTGAACATCCCATGTTCTTCTTTCTCCTTGATGACTTCAAGTAATCTCCTAACCATGAATCATCTTCCTCTCTAGCTGCTGGAGTTTTCCCCCTTTGAGCCACCAAAATCCTTACTTGGATTTTCTGAATTTTCATCTCAGAAACTCCACTTGGAATCAGTCTCCAACTCTCGACAACTGATTCTCCAGTCTCCACAAGTAACCAAACTCCTCTTATTATCGGTCACCTTTTCTTGGCTCATACTTTCAAATTCAAGAACTAACAATGAAGAACTAAATTGTTGTTCCTTGAATCTTAACCAACAGCTCCACCTGGAATCTAAGTCTCTTCACAGTAATACCAGATGCCTACAGGTAACTCCCTTAACCCTCCTAATCTCCTTTTATCGACATAGTTTTAATTTTAATTTCCCAAAGCTGACTTGTTTCTCTGTTCTTCTTCCTGTCAGCGTATAATGTCGATTGGGGTTACCTGGAGCTGTATCTTCCTTCAGACGACATTGAGGAGATCATAGCAGGCTTGTTTCCTTTCCTCAGACTTCTGCATTTTCCTTCCTTTGCAGCAACTCCGACGATCTGTTTCGTCCTTTTTGCTGTTCCAATGACTCCAGGTAAACAATTGTACCTTGAATCATTTTCTTTTGTCTCTGGATTTTTTTAATTCTGTAAGACACCATGAAACCTTAACTTGGTTTTTTTCTTTCTTCAAAACAGCTCCACCTACAATCAGAGTCTACACCTTGCGACTTCTGATTACTCACAGGTACCTTTTCTTTTCTCCATTCCCTTGGATTTCTTGGAACCGTGACTTGCTGTGGAACCTTGTTTTGATTTCCTTTATGTCACATGTGCCCTGATCTTAGATTCAACCCCTTAGTAAACCACTTGCCAGAAACTTGAATCATACTTGCCTCAGCCCTTAAGACAATCCATGATTCCAACACCTTTCTGTTTAAACTCTTATGCCTTGGACTTTTCTTTGTACCGCTGTTAAGCCTAACAGAACCCGCCATCAAGCTACCATCTTGCTAGATAGACTTTCGACACAAACCTTGATCCAAACATCTTGTTTAAACAGAACCTTGCTGACAAGTAAACTTCCTGTTGAATCAACTGCAGAAATAACTCTTAAGTCACTCATGCTTCATTTCCTTGAAACAGTCTTTGACTTACTCTTCATCTGTTTGAGCACCTTTGATTTGAGCATCACTTTGTACCGCTGTTGTTATCAACAGAACACGCCGCCTAACTCCACCTAGCTAGGAAGACTTTCGACACAAATTTCTTTGCTCATCCTTTGCTCAAACTATTCTGCATCAGTGCACACTCACAAATTCAAAACCATTGCTGCCTCCTTTGAACTTGTCTTACACTCATCACCAGCTTACAGCCTTTGCCACACTTCCTTGCTGTAACCACCACATTTAGCAAAATTGAGATTGAGCTTACTGCCTTTGTTTCAACAACCATAGCCTGAATCCATCTTGTACCGCCATCATCATCACTGATGGAACCCGCCTCCAAACTGATCCCATTTGGAAGACTTTTGATACAACCTTCATTCAGCTCTTGTGCTTAAATATCCTCTTTTACTAGCAGGTTTCTCCACTAGGAAACTCAATATCAATCTCTTATCAATTTGCTAAACCATAACACCAAAGACTTCCCTTTTACAGCAACTTCCTGTCACACAACCACACTTGTGACAACCCTTTTACCGCTGTAAAACACCATTCCACACAATACTTTTCCTTAGTATTTGGGAATCCACTAACACATCAATGCCTGCTTCACAACCAGCCCTCAATTCTCTTCTTGTGATGCCAAAGGAAAACAAGTATAACCTTTCCTTCTGTCAATACAGCCATGCATTGACCTCCATTAAACCTGAGACTAAAACTCTTCACCCAACACCTCTCAAACCTTACTGAATTCTTTCAGAGTTATCGACCTGCTTTGCCTCAAGCAGTTTCTAGCCTCATACTCATCTGCTCTGATTTTTTTCCTTGAATCTTCAACATCCTTCTTGAACACCAAACTTACTGACTTTCAACAACCAGACAAGCAAGATACAATCTGATTCACAACAAAAAATCTTGACTTCTCCATTGTTAAACTCAGTCTATCTCCTTGTGTTCTTCCAAGCTAAGATTCCTTCAACTTAAGCAGCCTTGAGTATCCTGAAACTTCAGTAAAGAACACCACAAATACCTTGTGATGGCAGCACCGACTTGAGCCTTTTGGATGATTATTCATTCCTCTTTCCACAGCCTTGAGTTAGTCACCTTAACCCATGCTTTCTTAAACTTGAATCGAACTTACTGCAGAGAAACTCCACCTTAAACCAACTCACCGTTGATTTAGTCTTCACAGATCAAGAACGCCTTCAAGATCTTGTGTCTTCTGCACTAGTCTCCAACTTTTTTTTTTTTTTTTATGCTGGCATACTTGGACCTGAACCATAACCATAACTCTCCCTTGATGCAACTCTCTTGTGTCGTGTCATTAGAGGATCTTTCTGATCTCCTAACCTGAGATCTCTGCTACAGACTCAACCTTCACCTGAGAATCTGTTATCCTCCAAACAAGATGACTTCAACCTTTAACTGTCATCTTCTTCCTCCTCCTTTAGATCTTATGAATCAGAGAGCCTGTGCTCTGATACCACTTGTGAGGATAATTGTTGCTTTTGGTCCCTCATCGCCTCACACCCGATTAAAGATTCACATTTCTAAAACTTGAACATGACACATGATGACACAAGAGAATTTGATCACCGAGTTCCCGGCCTCTAACCCGTACGTCTCGGGTGGGAATTGTCTCCCACAACTTCCACTATATGAAGAGGTTACACACACCACTAACTTGTGATGTTCTTTGGTTTACAGATTTTGGTACACAAGAGGATACAAGAACAAGAACACAACAAAGAAGGAGAAAGCTTCTTGAAGAAGAACCCTCTTTTCTTCTCTTTCTCTAGAACTCTCTTTGATGTCTTGTCTCTCACCTACCTCCAATTTATTGATCGATGAAACACACTTATACATGTATGCATATGGGCCAAATCATTTCCAGAATCTTCTTCTCCTTTCCTTAATGCCAATTTCGTCTGGCCCATTAAGGCCCATTTGTTTTGTGTTTGTCAAACCCAACAACAGGAAGCCTCGTCTTTATACACCACAAAGAAAAGTTCAAGAGTTAAAAGGGACGGGAGGCAAGAAGAAGAAGGGAAATCCACAAGAATCTTGTGAGAGAGAGTAAGTTCCTCGAGTGTTTCGCAGGTGTAAAGGCTTTTGGGCAATCTGGTTGGACCTGTGGACCAGCAAAGCTTGAATTTTAGCTCAACCAAGCGGCGATCAACAGCCTTTGTAACCCACTTTCCAACATCAGCATCACTAGGACACCCTGGACCAAGTTTGATAAGCAAGATTTCTAAGACAGGTGCTTTGTGGAGTTCCAGTGACTTGTCAAGAAACCACCAAATGCTCTTATCATGATCAGGACCATCTACCTTTTCTTGGTAATCAAGTCTAGGCAACATCATCCAGATAAAGCGCCATCGTTTAGACAAAATCATGGTGCCTACTGCATCTTTAATCGGGACAAGCAACAGTATCGTCACAAGCAAGTCTTCAGGTAAAGCGCTGATCCTGTCTTCACAAGCTGTCTCTTCAATTTTGGTTTCTGCCATCTTCACGAGGAAAAAACCCTAGGGTTATGTAAAAACTCAAAACCTATCAGTAAAAAGGATTTATATAAAAGTAAACACATAAAAGGAAAAAAGGAAAATCTAATTTTATTGAGATTTTTTTTTTTTTTTTAACCAATTCTATTGGGAATTATATTTGTACTTAATATATATTAATTCAAAAAAGGAGTAAAAGGAATAATCCAGAAATTTATTAATCTTAATTTAAAGTTTAAACCTTCTAACAAAATCTTGAGATATGTCACAAAAGGATTTGCCGCAAAAAAAAAAAAAAAAAAAAAAAAAAAAAAAAAAAATCCCGAATATACAACAAAGTCTAATCAGGTGCCCACATTCACACAAATAACAAAAAAAGTAGGTTTGACTTATTTTCTAATAATTTGTAAATAGAAGAAAAAGGTTTTGTGTTCGTATATAAACATTGTTTCACATTTAAGGATTTTTTTTTATTTTTAAAAATTTATGAGTAATTAAAAGTTGAAACTGAATCGAAACTTTGCTACTTGCTAGCTAATTAACACTTTGTATGTAATGAAATAGATTCAAAAGTATTTAACAGCGTCCAAAAGTATTTAACAGTAGACCCGTGAGTATTATTGAAAACTAAAATTGAGAAATTGAAGAAAAAACCACGAGCAAGTGTTCAAATCTACAAAGTATTTTTGATCTGTCTATCTTGGTCAAATCCTTTGAATTGATTCATCATCAGCTCCTCCTGAGCTGACCTCCTCTCTTGGTTGTGTTCTCCACAGCACGCTCAGCCCTTTTGATAGCTTTTTTTTGGCCTTTTTTTAGCTTATTTGTTGAATTTATATATCATTAATTGTTTTAAATCGCAAACAGATTGTTGGGATTAAAATAGTATTCCAATTATCTTTCAGCCTATGAAACAGTAATTGTGCTATCTAAAGATCTTAATTATTATATGTATGTTAGAGAACTCGTTAGTTATTTTGGTTTGTTCGTAGACCATGTATATATGTGTGAAATACATGTCGTCTTCGATTTCCGTGGAAGGTTTTTTTATGGCGTTGAGCCTGAGTTTATATGATTTTCTTAGTTAGGATGTGAGATTGTAGTATTTATAAAATTTGCAATCCATGATTTTTTTCGGTGCTCGTTTAAAATATAAAACATATCTAGAATTTTTATTTAAAATATAAAGCACACATCTAACTTTTTTTTAATGCAATATGAGTTCCCACATTCAAAAAAGTAAACTAGACATCGAAGGAATTGATGATAGAAATAGACATCAAATCTAAAAATAAAAACTGATCCCGTCGAACTCATTTACTTGGCTCGTTGAATTTTACAAAGCATATTTTTCTAAAAATATATTACTTACCTATTTTTACTGTGCTTAAGTATATTTATTACGAGAATACTTGTAACGAGACTAAGATATTATCTATAAATTCTTGGAAGTAATTGAAATTTGTTTTCAACTCTTTAATCATGAAATTTGTTACCTGGTTTATAGTTTCGTATGCTCTTATTTTTCTGGTTCTGAGCGCTTGTAAAGGTAAGATATACTTTGATTTTGTTTCTTTACTTGTTGAATTTATAAATATTTTTTTTTTGAATCGCAAAAATATTGTTAGGAAAACAAAAGTGTTCTAAAAAATCTTGCACTATCAAATGGTAATTGTGTTAACCAAAAATCTTAAGCCAAAAAAAATAACAAAACTATTCTTTTGTGGTTGATATAAAATAAAAAAAAAGTGGGAGCTGAAGGATTGTGTAGTAGAATAGAAGACATTGATGGAAATTGCGATTCTCAAGGAGAGGAGGAGTGCTTGAAATTCATGACGAATAAATATAAGAAAGAAATACATGTTAGCTGCACATGCACTAACCTTTACATGTTACACAAGACCAAACGCTTTTGCGAATGCAAACATCACTGCTCAAGATGAAACTACAACTCCATGACCAACAGTAATTGTGTTTTTACTATTTATTAATAGTTGTTATGGGAGTTTTGTAGTGTTGTCATGCACGACCCACAATAATAAGTTATGTCTTTCCAACTAGTCCGAGTTTTTTCAATCAATTTATTCCCCATGTCCCAGCTGTTCCACATTGTAATGATCGAAATATTAGTTTTGTTGAATCGTCTTTACATTATGATTATTAATTTAGATTTTTTATTTTATTTTATAGGAATGTTAGTACGTATAATATGATTCGCTAAGTATACACGATTTGTAATTGGCCATTGTACTATGCGGACTTCAATCTTTTATTTAACACACACAAAAAAATATATTAGGATTTATAATATTGATGTAATTTAATACGAATTGTTTTATTAGTGTGAAAGGCTAAATTATGTGGACACATAAAATGAGTTGCGTTTCAAGACCAAAAATGATCACTTCCTAAGCTTTTATTATAGTCTATCCTCAAAAGATCATATGAGTTCAGCCTAGCTAGATAACTAAGTTTCGATGGTACTCTTAGTCCTCAAGTGGATCCTACACAACCTGAACGTTTTCCCATAACACCTCTGCTTCAGCAATTCCTTTCCTTGCTGCTAGGATTGATTCCAGACAATCGAAAAATGTTTTATGATTGAATGCGTGTCTGAATAATGTCTATATTAATTTTCAGTGGACTAAACATTATAACGTAATGGTTATGTGAGTTTAGTTGGATACTGAAGTTTAGAATTGTAATAGTTTATGTCACTTGTTTATAAAACGAATTGGTGATGTACCATCAGAATTCGTAGTAGTACACGCAAAAAGAAGTAAAATATAATAAGTGGATATTCAAATAATTTTTCTAAAAGTAAATAGTTGATCCGTCGAACTCGTTAATTATGTTGGCTCGTTGAACTTTCCAAAGCATAATTTCTAAAAAAAAGATGCTTCTATTTTTACGTTATAATCTCGAATATAGTTATCATGAATAGTAGATTAAGAAGACAAGTTTGTGAGAGTTAATGTACCATCGAGATAACCTTTCGTATCAAAACTTTTTAATCATGAGATCTGTTGCTTTGTTTATCGTTTCTTATACTATCATGTTTCTCGTTCTAAGAGGTGGCCGTAAAGGTAATGTATTAGCGTTTCTTGTATATATTACTCGAATAATATTATATAAAACTAAGAAACAAAAGTATATATATATATATATATATTGTTCTAAAATATCTTTTAAATATAACAACTAGATTTGGACGGATTGAACCAAAAGCACGGATTGGATACATTTCATTATTTTTAAATTATTATATATGTAATTGTTTATAATATTATTTAGATGAAATTTATGCAAACAATTTTTATGGTAAATATCACTCATGGAATGTAAATCTATTATGTAAGTTTTATATTGTTAATTTTAACCTGTGTTAGAGTATATAAAATTATTAACCCGTGCTAAAATGTGTCTAGCAGTTTCTGTGCTCGAGTATATAAAAATTTAACCTCTGCTAGAGTATGTAAGTATTAAAATTGATAATATAAATAAAAAATTTCAATTTGTGCTCTAGCTCGGATCCTAATTTTTATTGAACGTTGTGGTTTATCAATAAAATATGTGGAAAATAAATTTGTAATATTGTGTTTAAAGATCTTTGGAAACAACTTGATATAGGACTAAAATTTTCCCAAAATACAATTTGGAATATCCATTATATTATTTGTTATCATTAATATATCAATTATCAATTTGGAATATTTCTAATTAAGGTTGCACCCAATATTTAGATGTAATCGATTAATATATGAATTAATCTATAACTTATCTATAATCTATTTGTAATCATTTGTTAAAAATATAAAATCTACAAAAACTATGTTGTGTTTTATTAAAAAGGGAATTACCCATTTTTGTTTGTGTTTGTGTGGTTGATATAAAAACTGTGTACAACAATAGGAGACTTGGATGGTAAATGTAGCCAAGACGGAGAAAAGTTGAACAGTGAAAAGAACAAATCATGAAATATATTGCTAATATTGGGGGTAAATTAGATGTATCGGATTATTCGGGTACAATTTGAGAAGTTATAAAGCATAGCGGGGGGGGGGGGGGGGGGGGGGGGGGGGGTAAATTGAATAGTTTACATATTATCGGGTAATTAATTAATATAAATTTAACTATGACGAGAAACCAAAAAAAAAAAGAAATACAAATTGAGTCGAAAACTTAGAAAAAATTGGAAGCTGTTTCAGACTACTAAAACCCTAGTAGTAGTACCCCCTTCGTCTCTCTTCCTCCTCTTTCTCTTTCTCTCTCTCTCGAGCCAGTGAACAAAGATGTCGATCCCTTGTCTAACCGAAGAGACAGCCAAAACTGTTCTGCGCCAGGTACAAAACCTCTCTTCTTCCTCTTTCCCACTCTTCGTTTTTCATCAGTTTGTCAAATTGTGTTGTGATATTTGGTATCGATTTTTTTTTTTTTTTTTTTTTTTTTTTTTTTTAAATCAGGTGGAGTTCTACTTTAGTGATAGTAATCTACCCATTGATGATTTCCTCAAGAAGACGGTCACAGAGAGTGAAGATGGCTGTAAAGTTTCCAACTTTTTAATCAAATTCAATCGCTCTTTTTTTTTTTTTTTTTTGGTAATTGCTAATTGATGTGTTTTGTTTTTGGGGTTTTGGTAATACCAGTGGTTAGTTTGGCGTTGATTTGCTCATTCAGTAAGATGAGAGGATATTTGAAGTTGGGTGATTCCAAAGGAGATGATATTCCTGAAGATACCATTAAAGCTGTTGCTGATACTCTTCGAACCTCTTCTGCTCTCAAGATTTCAGAGGATGGTGAGTTTTTTTTTTATTAGGGGTTGATTGAATTAAACTTTTTATTGGGTTGTTTATGGTGGGATTGGATATATAGTTAACACTTGCTTCCGTTGATTCAGTGAAGGTAGTGATGTCTTAGAAGAAAGATAGTAATTTTAGAGTTTCAATTATAGGACGAGCAAAAGTGTTAGCTGCATTGAGATTTGTTTTTGGATTTGGAATTTATAAGTTTGTTAATATAATGGTACTCAGTTTGGGGATATATCTTTTACAGTTTAGTGATCACTTTTTGTTTTTGAAATTGCTTACACAGGGAAGAAGGTTGGTAGGAGTACTCAATTGTTGAAGCTGGAAGATTTGGTTGAGCAGCTAAATGCTAGAACAGTAGCTGCGTCACCTTTCTCCTATGATGTTAAGAGGGAAGACGTGGAATCCTTTTTCAGTCAGTATGGAAAGGTATTCCACTATTAATAGTGTTTCACCATTACTTCAAAATTTTACCAAAACATTTAACAGTTAGATTAACTGGTTATACCATGGTTTAATATATGTATGTGTTTTTCTTTTCTTTCAGGTCAACAGTGTGAGGATGCCTCGTCACGTGGCAGAGTCGAGGCTATTTTCTGGTGTTGCCTTGGTTGAGTTCCCTACAGAAGAGGATGCCCAGAATATCATGAAGCAAAATTTGGTCTTTGCTGGTCAGGAGTTGGAGCTGAAACCAAAGTAAGTCTACTTGGACATGAAAACATGTCCTGTTTGCTGACTGTTTCTCATTTTACAACAAGTCTTTCTATTGATTGTTTGGATGAATTACTTAAAGATGATATTTACT
>NC_141889.1:27409599-27472407 GCF_030686135.1 Camelina sativa | reverse complement strand
AATTGGTACGACAAAATTGATCTTGGAACAGCAGTGTCTAGTTAGGCAGGAAATAGAGAAAAAAAATGCTATTCTCAATTGTTGTTAAGAAAACAGATCATATAGTATTATCTAAATTGTTCCGCGATCATATGTTTTGCCTCAGTTATTGAGGGAAAGATATGTGGTGACTAGTGACTACTGACTAGTCTAAGATCATGCATGTATATACCAAAACATATGCTATGTAGCCTATGTTTGCCTAGAGTAGTATTTACTGTCAATTTAAGAGAATTTGTAAAAGTCATGGAATGTGGAAAAGAAGAAGAAATAATCTATTTGCACCAAATGTATTTTCTTCAAAAAGTATGTACTTTCTTTAATTTTTTTTCTATTTTTTTTTTTAGCTCATAGGCTAGAGAAGCAAGATTTTACTGGTTGTTAAGGCTTTAGACCATCCATAGTATGTCTCGGTGAGCTCTACCCTTCGCTAGAAGCTCCACTATGAATCAATGAACATGTTATCATAACCAAGAATCACCCACCCTCAGAGAAGAAAAGAAACAAATTAAGATGATCAAGTCTCTCTCACAAACGCTCTCATTTATAATTTCGAATAGTTTAAAATGAAAATTAAGATAGATTAGGGTGAGAAGAAGAGATCAATAATAACAAAAGAAAACGCAAATGGATAATAAGAGCTCATCTCATTTCTCCCTATTTTGTTTGGTTGTACACAATTATTTTATTTATTTAATTTACACAAAACAAAGTGGAGATGTATTCTTCATCCATCATCCCACACAAAAATAGCATATCTTCTAATCTCCCATACATTCTGGTTTCTGGGAAACACTTGTAGTAAAGAAACCGATAAACTAGTAAGACCATACCATTGCTTCAGACAATTATTAATACTCCTCCTTATAATGTAAATATATATAATCGGGTATATTTCTCTCTCTCTTTCTGGATTTGAAGTAACCAACCAACCACTATTTAGTGTTCTTCATTGGTATACTAACTTCAAGGGTTTTGGTCAGCAAAAATGTCCAATAGAGAAAGAACCTGCCAAAACATATATAAAGACTTTGAATGAATGAAAACACAGAAGAAGTGGCAAAGAGCCATAATTGTATATTTGAGTTTTGAAGGAAAAAAAAAAAAAGAGTACCTCAGGGACACTGAGTTCGAGCCGGAACTTAGGACCGTCGTAGTGGTGCAAAATGGGTCGGAAAGAGTCTTCTTCCAGTGGCAAACACACTTTCCTCGTTATGGCCCTAACCTTTATATTTTTAAAAAATAAACCCCAAAATTTTGTTAGAAATCCCTAAAACACATGTAGACAAGAAGAGCTTGTAGAAACGTAGCAGTAGTATGTATAGTACCTGAGCAGGGAAGCGAGATTCGCCTGGACATTTCTTGTCTTCAAAAGCATTCAACTCAATGTTTGTTCCTCCGAAGCTAGCTGCCTGAATTTTTATTTTTAAACCATTCTTCTATAAGTATCCAATTCGTCGGAATGTAAAAAAAAAAAAACAGAAAGAAAAGATTGTGCTGTGCAAAAGGAAAGAAACCTCGTAGATTCCATGAAGTTGGTGAGTGGAGTAGTTGTAAAGAAACAGAGGAAGTCCCGGAGTTATCGCTCTCACCGAGTCCCTGTATCTTGGTGGCAACCCTAAACAAATTTCATCCCCAAAAAATAAATATCAGAAAACACATATCTATTTTATATATATATATATATATATAGAGAGAGAGAGAGAGAGAGAGAGAGTAAAGAGATGAGGTGAATACCGAAAAGCTGGCGTTTGAGATTCTCTTCCATGGTATCGTTGTTGCACACAAAGATGTAACCACCAATGGTTTCGTTTCTTGGCAAAGCCTCTGCTGGAGGAAGAGTCTTAAACCTCTTGTCCAAACCATTATTAATCTTGTCGTCTTCGTTCCTCTGGCTATTGTTCTTCCTGTTCTTCTTCCCACCTTTCTGAACCTGATGATGATGATTAGGATGATGATGATGATCTTCATCGACTCCTTTGTCCTTGTTGTTGTTGCCTTGCTTTATAAGATTTACGTTATACCCGTACTTGTTCATCGACGTGTAAACACCTTTGTTGAAGTCTCCGTTAACGGCGCCTGACGGTGGTGTGTAACCGTTAACGTTGACGTTGACTGACTTGAATTTCCAGGTGTCGTTGAACGGAGAGTTGAATCTGTCGATTGGGTTCAAATCGACGACAGCGGCGGATTTCGATCCCACGGGTCCGAAACCCAAACCCATGTTGTCGTTGTTTGGACCAGAAGATGACTTCCAGCTCCAGTTGGAGTCGGAACCAGTCTTCTTCTTCTGATTCTGGTTCAGATAATAGTCGATCTGGCTTTTGTTGTTGTTGTTCTTGTCGGCGGATGCGGCGATGTCTAAGTTTCGACGCTCTTTGAAGACGGAGTTGGTGCTCCAGATCGAGTCGTTGAGCGACAGGTTCGCTAGATTTGGTGTCTGAACTCTCAGCTGGTCGCTGAACTGCCAAAAAGATTGCTGATTGCTGTTCTTGTTGTTATTATTCTCCATCTTCTTCTTCTTCTTCTCTGTTTGATCTTTAGCAAAAAAAAAAAAAAAAAAAATCTGATTTTTGCGATCTGAGATTATCCAAAGTTGAATGAAAGCTTTACGCGATCTTTTTGGGTGAAGGTTTTTGATGAAGTGTATTTGGAGATCAGGGGTTGGTTTTTTAAGTAGAGGAAATTGGTGAAAATTGGGTGAGAAAAATATATATATATAAAAAAAAAAGAAGAATGAAGAAAAAAGTTGTACGCTTTTAATTGGAGCAACTTTGTCATCCAGTAGAAATTTCCAGGAACGTCACAACTCACACAACCCCCCTTTTTTTTTCTTTTCTTTTTGGCTTTCAAAGGTTGCGTGTGAATCTGACAAAGTGGATTAGTAAAAAGTAAGTTTATTAAATATGGATAATAACTACTATTAAATAGTACAAGGTATACGTAACTCAAAAAAAAAAAAAAAAAACTCCTGTTCTGTCTGATGTTTTTTTCTTTTTTATTTTCTTAATTAATTGCTGCAGAAGAAAGTCGAACGAGTGAGATCGATCACAGCGGCGGCAGGTAGCGAAGACGCGGTCTAGAAGAACACAATTGCGGATTTTGACGTGGCGGACTTTTAGATATGAGATTTTTTTTTTCTGTCAATAATAGTGACAATTATTTATTTTTAAGATATTTTGTTTAGAAAGTAATTATTACTATTATTTATTGGAAAAAGAAAAATAGGGTTGATTTGTCTTAGAGGCTAAGGATTGTGGACCAAACACCAAAAACGCGTTGTTGACGAGAAAGAAGTGAGAGTGAGTGTGTCAGCATCACAAGTTCACGACTTCTCCTGTCTAGTTAACACGTACAAAAAAACCCGGGAAGCTTCTATTGGGCTTTATCATCATTTCAAGCCCCACTCTCTCAGATTAAACAGGCCCATTTACTGCCGAGAAAATCTTCGTCTTCTTCTTTTTCTTCTTCAAGCCAGCCCAGTTTCACAGAGAAATTCATAGAGATAGAGAGAGAGAGAGAGTGAGATGGATCCGGAGGTTTCTCAGCAGTTCGAGAGGTTCAAAGCTGCGTTTACAAGAAAAGATTTCGACTCATGTACTAATCTCTTGTCTCAGCGTAAGGTATTTGTTTCCTTTTTTTTTTTTTTTTTTTAACCCTAATTCAATTATAGATTAAACCGTGGACATAGCAATGTCAAAGGTGTTTAAAAAAAAAAAAATCTTTCAGTGCTACATACACTATGCTCAATTTTTGAAAATACATATCAGTGGGTGGTTTTTGTAATTTTAGTGTTTGTTCATTTCTTTTATTCAGGTTCTTTTGACTAAGTTCACAAGTCTACCACCTTTGTTTGAGAATACTCCTAATGCAGCTCCAGGAATTGACTATTGCTAGACCTAGTAAGCTTATCTTCTTCATTGTGAGGCAATTTTTGGTTAAGTTAAGGGGGGACATTTATGAGTATGCTGTTGTTCGAATAAGTGTTAAAACGGAGGATCAAGACGCGTTCGAGAGAGATTTCTTCCAGTTGAAGCCCTATTATTATGTTGATGCTAGGTGATTTTAAGGATCTCTTGCGCTATCTTCATTATCTTGTATCACCTCTCAATTGGATGTTTGCTAAAGTGTGTTCTTTTGTTCCTGTACCAGGAGCCAGGAGCCGTCTTCCGCCCTCTCAGCAAGAGCATCTAATTCTTGGTCTGAACCTACTGCGACTGCTTGTTCAGAACGGGATTGCTCGGAACTGGAATTACTTTCCTCTGCAACCTTGTAGAATCATTGCATCAAGCATACGGTTGAGCTCGAGCAATCCTTCATGGAAGGTGCCTATAACCGTGTGTTAGAGTGCTAGAACAGACCGCACCTGATGAGACTTTTGTGTAATTTCATGGATCTCTCTTGGCAAAAAACCATTAGGTAAAAAGAAATGCATAGGCTTCATTGATGACCCTTTCTCTTATTTATTTAGCTCATTGCCATGACTCTAAAAATCTCATTGTTATCTGTAGAGACGAAATAGCTGGATGCAGCGGGGGAAAGCATACGGTCATCTCTCAATCAGCGAGGGTCGTAAGACGTCACTCTTCTCTTCTGATCAAGAACTGTTCAACATATATGTAAACGAGGAGCACCCGTAGTGGGAAGTCAAAGACGGGTTAGTTACTTGTGTTCCAAAAAGCTAAAGAAACCGCACCGTGCAAGGAGGTACCCTCTCTGCAACTCATCAACCAAACCCTCAGTTACGCCAGAGAAATCGAGCGTATCGTGTAATCCTAATTCTTTATCCTTCTTCGAATTCGTTTCAATTTGGGTCATATAGCCTTTTTTTGTTTTTACCATGTATGACTCACACTAGTATCTTCCCATACAATTCGTGAAATATAATTTTGCTCTGTTCGTTTTTGTCGTCTGGTCATAATGCAACTTATATGAGTGAGTGTGTTATGTCACATGAATGGTTTCTAGACTCATAAAGGCAACTCCATAAAATGAGTCCGTGATTGAATTTGGATTCTTTAGTGTCCCACTTCTTGTACATAAGTATATATAGTATGTGTATGCATATTCTTTAGATTTTTATTTTTTTTTTTTTAATTTCAAGAAAGGGAAAAGAGTATCAAGATTGTTGAGAAGTTGTTTTCTCTTTAATTAAAACAAAATGTTGAATAATCATGCTTCTTTACTTTCTGCTCCATTAATTTTTCCAACTACAAATCTTCCTTCCGATTTTTCTTTTTGACTTGAGTATTTTATAATTGATGCAATCATTAATTATTAAATTAATTTCATAATAACCATTTTAATAATTGAAAAGTGTGGCCTAAATGCATTTCTCCGGGTCATTATGTTTGATTTGTCGACTGCTTTTTACAATTTTTTTTTTAACTCACCTAGTAATTAATTAAATATATTCTTTTTTTATCCTTTAATGACAATTTAGTTTGATATTATTATTAGTTACAAAAATTTAAAAGAAAATATTAACTTGTTAAGAACGTATGGAATGTATTGAAGAGTCAAGAGAGTGGTATATAGTGTTGTCTCCACTTGGATCTTTCTTACTTACTCCATTATCTTCGCCTTCTTTCTCTCTCTCCCTCATCTCATTAATGGCGAGCTCTACATCTTTAGCGATAGTTCTTCACCAGTCTTCCAATAATGACGAACTCTTCATGAAGCAAACTCTTCAATTCTCAGAAACTCTCAAGGTTTGTTTGATCCTTCTCTCTCTCTTTCTCGCCTCAAACACAGATTGATCAAATAGGATTGTGATTTTTTTGTCTTCATTCAAGATTCATCTTCTCTTCTGTTGTTCTTTTGGTGTTTTAAGGATTTGAAGAATTTACGGAAACAGTTATACTCAGCTGCTGATTATTTCGAAACATCTTACGGCAAAGAAGAACACAAAGAAACGTAACTTTTCTTGTCTTTCTTGATAGTAACGAGAGTATTTTATAAGTCCATGTGTTGTTGAATCTGATGAATGATGAATGATGATGGCAGAGTCATAGAGACGTTGAAAGAGTATGCAGCAAAGGCAGTAGTGAACACAGTGGATCATCTCGGTTCTGTTTCCGACAAATTCAACTCTTTTCTCTCTGATAACTCGACCCATTTCTCCACCACTCATCTTCGTTTGTCTTCTCTTGAACAAGTAAAACACTCAATCTCGAATCTTGAATCCTGAATCTTGAAACTGTCTCACATTCTCTGTGTGTGTTGTTCATGTAGAGGATGAGACTATGCAGAGAGTACATGGGGAAGAGTGGGTCTCATCAGCATTTGCTTCTATTTCAATATCCTCGCCATCATAAGCGTTACTTCTTCCCTCGTATAACCTCTTTTCCCTTCTGACACAATTGACCCGTTCCATCATTATTCGCCATATCTCTCTGATCATCTTTTCTTTTTTATCACAGAACAAGGAAGAGGCACAAGTTTCTCTGCAGGAGATGACTCATGCCGGTTCAAGAGTGGTAGCTAAATCCTTTACTTTTTATATCCGATTGTTCGATTCGTTCATGTTTATATGATATCTGAATTTTCTACTGATCTGCTTTTTAAAGCTGTTCGATCAACAATACTAGAAAACCCCCCAAATACTGCAAGGTAGAAATCTTGATTTTTTTTTTTATCTTCTTAAACTACTATTCTTCTTCTTGTTTCTGGCTTTGTTGTTTGTAATGTGAATGATTTGTAAAATGCAGGAAAGCTAACAAGGCAGGGAGTTTCTCTTTTGCACCCATCGTACACAACAACATCAACAGCAGAACACCAAGTACTAACTACATCAACTAAACTAATGATACTTCTTTACTTGGCTTTTTTGTCAGATTCATTTCAGTCATGTAAGTGTGTGTGAATGTTGCAGGTAAAAGAACAAACTCTCCTATGAGATTCCCTCTCTTACGTTCAGGATCTCTACTGAAACGTTCAAGCTCCCCAAGCCAACCAAAGAAACCGGTATACATAGAGATGCAAAGATTACTTTCTTCAACTTTCAATATCTTTGTTTAGTTATATTTACCCTTTCTGCTACCTTGTGTGTCTTATAAAGCCCTTACCAGAACCACAAAGAGCGATACCTGTGTCGAGAAATACAGAAATAGTGGAGATAAAGCAATCTTCATCGCGTAAAGGGAAGAAGATTCTGATGCTCAAGGCTTTGATGAGCATGAGCAAGTCCAGAAACTAAACCTCTTGTACTTTGGTAAGTACAAAATTAATCTGAAATAAGAGAGTTATGCTCATTGTTCCAATATTGGTTGCAACTACACAAAAACATACGAAAACTAGTTTCTTCACTTTCTTCTACACGAAACTCTCTCTGTCTTTGGCTTAAGAGAGTCAAAATCAATTCTTGTAATTAACTATGATTTTCAATGAAATCAATTTCCACTAATCTCTCTACTGTATTGTTTTTTCTTGTGTAATTTCTTAAATTAATCACTAGATGTCATCACCGTTCCAACAGCCTAAAAGGCTTAATTGGCTAAGCAGCCCAACTACACAATAAGCAGTCCACGATACATGGCCCATGAAAACTAATAATCTACTCGTGAAGTCCGAAAGTCAAGTCCGAAAGAGAAGACGGAGAGTCAAAGAGGTATGAGAATCTTGGAAGAACCAAAACTAACCTGAAGCATCTCAAACGGAAGAGTAAACAACAACCAGGCAAAAAAGATCTTTAGGGCATAACCTTCTCTTCTTTTTAAACCTAAACATCCCATCTTTTTAGGGCATAACCAATCGTTTTAACTTTTAATCGACATGACGTGTTCCTCAGAAGATAGAAATGGTTTGAGAAACATTCAGTCGCAAAAGAGGCAACGACAAGCAGATGTGTTGCTAGATCGTGATGTTCTTGACTGTCCCGTTTGCTACGAGCCACTCGCTATTCCCGTCTATCAGGTTACGCTTTTTGAACATTGCATTATGTATCCACATAGTTAACTATTTTTGTGGTCATTCTTGTAGCCCTAGTTGTTAAGTTGAGATCCTGCTTTTATAAGTTTTTACTTTGGGTTTTGTTTATCTGATCTTTAGTTTTATACAATTGTTTTGCCTTCATTTTTTTTTTGTTACTTATAGATTGATGACAAATTGATATAAATATATAGCTGAAAGAAAACATCAATTTAATAAGTTGACTTAAAGTATATTTTTCTTATTTTTGTAATTGACAGATGGTAATTAAGTTTTTTTTTGTAAGATTTCGTATGTGTTTGGTCATGTTCCGATCAATGGTTGATAACATTTTTGATTTGGTTTTGTTATGTAGAGAGTTGAAAAAATTATTTCTTTTAGTTAAATAGGGTTTGATATGATCAATTTGATTGCAACTCCTTGGTTTTTGAATTTCAGTGTGATATGGGACATGTAGCTTGCCATATTTGCTGGCCCAGACTCAAAAATAAATGTCCTTTATGTGCTTTACCCATTGGTAACAAACGCTGCAGAGCAATGGAGAGTGTTCTTAGATCAGTGACAGTCACTGTCTCATGCCCAAACGCAAAGTTAGGTTGCACCAAGCATGTTCCTTATGGGAGGAGAGTATCAAACCATGAGAAGAAGTATTGCAGATTCTCTCTATGTTCTTGCCCTGAAATCAGCGAATGCAATTACACTGGCTCATACAGTGATGGCCTATTTGGTCACTATATGATATCCCACCCGTTAAAACCCGGTTGTTTCTTCAGTTTTGGTGCTCCGAGACATGTGCGGATGCCCATAAACGATAAGATTTTCGTTCTTATGACGATTGAAAAGAAAGTTTTCTTTGTGCTGCAATGTTTTAGAGAGCCAAAAGGTGTTTATGTGGCTGTAAATTGTATTGCACCATTGGCTCCAGAAGTGGAGAAGTTCTCATATCGAATCTCCTACTCTTTTCAAGGACGCATCTATAGTCACTACGAAACGCCGGAGATGAAGAGGATTCAAAAAGTTAGTTTTCAAACCCCTCAAGATAAAGATTGCATGTTTGTTTCTAACAGTTTATTGCGTGGTCAAGTGTTAGAGATGAAGCTTTGTATATCGAAAAGCTAAATGAAAAACGGTTCTATGGTTAGGTCTTGTATGGGATCATTAAAAGATGTCTTTAGTCTCTCTCTTTTGTATGTTCTTTTGATTTTTGTTTCTTGTTTATGTATGTCACTGTTTTTTTTGTTAATATATACAATGATGTTGCTTCTTTGAGTCTTATTTCTTTGTTAGCTTAAGAATAAAGTATAAGAACATATATATGACCAAAATAAAAGAATGGCCGGCCACTCGAGAACCCACTAAAAACTTGTACATCTGACATAAGAGAGTAACATGCTCATATTATTCTAATTTTTGTTCAGTTCATAAAATTTTTACCAAAATAACATCACTTGTCATCGTTGGTTCAGTTTCTTAGATGCTTGGGTAGCAAATGTTATTTGAATTGGGGTTGCAATTCCATAGAAACAAACACACTAAAAATCATGTCACTTTACTTTCTTCACATTTTTCTAATAGGTTTGACTTTTTAGACTCAGAGTCAGATCAGTTCTTGTAATGAAATCATTTTTTTTTTATTATCTAAAAATCCAACCAATAATTTATCCTTTTGTATCTTAATGATATTCGTTTTTATTATCTACAAATTTTACCAATAATTTTTGTTTTTCCTTCTTGTGTAGCCTTTATAGGTCTCATGTTTGTTGTTTTTGAATTTTTTCTTTTTCTTATTTTGGTATACAAGCAGCTCTCAATTTTTTTTGATGGTAACCTACATCCAAAAATAAAAAAAGTATGATAAATTAATATAATGAGTGGAAAAAAAAAGTTCAATACATAATGCAATTAATTATCTCTCAATTGTGAATTAGTGAATTTTGTTGTTAGTAAATAATTAAATAGAAGAGGCTGGCTGGGCCCATTAAAATAAAAAAGGAAGAAGCCCTCAAGCCCATTGTCTAGAATAAAGAAGAAGAAACGAAGTAACCAACGGCCACGATTACTCCAACACAAGACCAAATCTGATTGGCTGACATTATAGATCGTCGCAAGATGATTGGTCCACGTAATCTCCGATGACATGAGTTATAATTTCTTCGTCTTGCCATAATAAGCGACTACTTCGGCCACTACTGGACCCTATTTAAAGGCATTCCCAACTTCTTCTATACAAAGCTTAAATCAGAGAAAAAGGAAAAGCTCTGTTCAAAACTCAGTTTATACGATCGAAACAAGGAGAGGGAGAGAGAGAGATCAAGCGCTAAAGTTTTCGATATGGCTCGCTCGTTCGGAGCAAACGGCACTGGTGTGCTGGCGATCATCTTCTTCGGTGAGTGATTTCTGATCTTATAATTGTCTTCTTCTTCTTCGATTTAGATCTCTTTAGTCTATGTAATTCGTAAAATCTCCTCTGCATTGTTCCGTGATCGTATTACTGGATTTGATTGTGCTTGTTTTATAATGTTGAATTGCGATCTTTAAGGTTAGATCTCGTTTACAGAGATAGTTTAAGATGTTTCCTTAGAGATTCGTTTCGTGGATGATGAGATTAGTTTGTGGTTTGTTAGTAGTTAATCTTTGTGAAATTGGAATTGGGAGAGATTACTGTTTTGATTTTGTTGGTGTATTGAGCGGTTGGAGTGTTTTTTATTTTTTTTACGTTTCAGGATGTTTATTTGCGTTTTCCACTGCAAAAGAAGAGGCCACCAAGTTGGGATCAGTTATAGGGATTGATCTTGGTACCACTTACTCATGTGTTGGTGTTTACAAAAATGGTCACGTTGAAATTATTGCTAACGACCAAGGAAACCGTATTACACCTTCCTGGGTTGGTTTCACTGACTCTGAGAGGCTCATTGGTGAGGCTGCTAAGAATCAGGCGGCTGTTAATCCTGAGAGGACTATCTTCGACGTCAAGAGATTGATCGGCCGAAAGTAAATACATGAGACCTCTTTCTCTTGCGTGGTTTATGTATGTTTCACTTGCATGAGATATTGATTTTTTTTTTTTTTTTTTTTATTTATGGCAGATTTGAGGACAAGGAGGTCCAAAAGGACAGGAAACTTGTACCTTACCAGATTGTGAACAAGGACGGTAAGCCTTACATTCAAGTCAAGATCAAGGATGGTGAGACTAAGGTTTTCAGTCCTGAGGAGATCAGTGCTATGATTCTGACTAAGATGAAGGAGACAGCCGAAGCATACCTTGGAAAGAAAATCAAGGACGCTGTTGTTACCGTTCCAGGTTAGTTTGTTGTTAATTCGGCTTCATTATATGTACTGGAGACATATACTTATCTGGATTGGTGATTGATTGTTCATTTGGTGTTGAAATATGCGCAGCTTACTTCAACGATGCCCAAAGGCAAGCTACCAAGGATGCTGGTGTTATTGCTGGGCTCAATGTTGCTAGAATCATCAATGAGCCTACTGCTGCTGCTATTGCCTATGGTCTGGATAAAAAGGGTGGTGAGAAGAACATCCTTGTCTTTGATCTTGGTGGTGGTACCTTTGATGTCAGTGTATTGACCATTGATAATGGAGTGTTCGAGGTTCTCTCCACGAATGGTGACACTCACTTGGGAGGTAATATACTTGTGACCACGAATGATTCGTTTTTAATTACATTTTGTTTGATAACGGAGGAGTGTTGTGCAATTGGAATCGCCCAAATATTCTAAACAAAACATAATCAATGACTTGTGTCAAAGTATAGACAGAGTGTCAGACATTGAGGGATTGCTTGAGTGTGATGTTGGTGCTGACCTTTTGTTGTTACGATCTGCGCAGGTGAGGACTTTGACCACAGGATCATGGAGTACTTCATCAAGTTGATCAAGAAGAAGCACCAGAAGGACATCAGCAAGGACAACAAGGCTCTTGGTAAGCTCCGAAGGGAATGTGAGAGGGCAAAGAGAGCTCTTAGTAGCCAGCACCAAGTCCGTGTAGAGATTGAGTCACTCTTTGATGGTGTTGATTTCTCTGAGCCACTCACCAGAGCTCGTTTCGAGGAGCTGAACAATGACTTGTTCAGGAAGACCATGGGACCAGTGAAGAAGGCCATGGATGATGCTGGTCTACAGAAGAGCCAGATCGATGAGATCGTCCTTGTCGGTGGAAGCACCAGGATCCCAAAGGTTCAGCAATTATTGAAGGACTTCTTTGAAGGTAAAGAGCCAAACAAGGGTGTGAACCCAGATGAGGCTGTTGCTTATGGTGCTGCTGTTCAGGGTGGTATTTTGAGTGGAGAAGGCGGTGATGAGACCAAAGATATTCTTCTTCTTGATGTGGCACCACTCACTTTGGGTATTGAGACTGTAGGAGGAGTGATGACAAAGCTGATCCCGAGAAACACGGTTATTCCAACCAAGAAATCTCAAGTTTTCACAACGTACCAAGACCAGCAGACAACTGTCTCAATTCAGGTCTTTGAAGGTGAAAGAAGTCTCACCAAGGACTGCAGGCTGCTCGGGAAATTCGACCTCAACGGAATCCCACCGGCCCCAAGGTTTGCTCTCTCTTCTTTTAACCTTATGTAACTGTAAGATCAGTCTCATTTGAACTTCAAAATAATCATCATTCTTCTTTTTGACAGAGGAACCCCTCAAATCGAGGTCACATTCGAAGTGGACGCCAATGGTATCCTGAACGTGAAAGCAGAGGACAAGGCGAGTGGTAAATCAGAGAAGATTACAATCACAAACGAGAAGGGTCGTCTGAGCCAAGAAGAGATTGACCGGATGGTGAAGGAGGCAGAGGAGTTTGCAGAGGAAGACAAGAAGGTGAAGGAGAGGATCGACGCCAGGAATGCGTTGGAGACGTACGTGTACAACATGAAAAACCAAGTGAACGACAAGGACAAGCTTGCAGACAAATTGGAAGGGGATGAGAAGGAGAAGATCGAAGCAGCAACCAAAGAGGCCTTGGAATGGCTCGACGAGAACCAAAACTCAGAGAAAGAAGAGTACGATGAGAAGCTCAAGGAGGTAGAAGCAGTGTGTAACCCAATCATCACGGCAGTATACCAGAGATCAGGCGGAGCACCAGGTGCAGGAGGAGAATCAACGACTGAGGAGGAAGATGAGTCTCATGATGAACTCTAGATGTCTTTTTTTTATCATTGATTTGTTAAAACCATTAGAGACAAGTTTTGAGTATGAAAGAAAAAAAGTCGTTTTTTGTTTTTGTTTTTTTGTATGTTTTTGGTTTTTCATTTTAGGAAAGGGGGGTGATTAAGTAGCGTCCCTTCTTTAGTCTCCCCGGACGTTCTCTTTATGTTCCCTTTACTTCTTCATAACAAATACTTTTTAACCCATCCAAAATCAGATACATTGTTACCGATCAGTGGTGAGAAGACTCTTAGCAATGGCTGACCAATCTTCAGACACATTTGAGCCATTATTCCAAGCCAACATACGGTCGCCTGTAGATGGATGGCTATGCATGGCAAGCCAAGTACAAAAGGATTGTTTTGGTGTCGAGGGAGCGAACCAAACTCTTTTGTGCCAAGCTCTCTAACTATTTTAAATTTTATGCAATCACTAGAATCTTAATTCTACATTAATCACAGTCAAATAACAGAGTATCAAAAGTCGTCAAATATTTCAATTGATCACATAATAAACACATCAGAAGAATTTGCAAAATACCTCCGTTCATTTCAGCGGTGAAGTCTTCATGAACGGTTTTTTAGATGAATGATGAAAGCTTAACTTTTAAGGTCGGAATATCAATTTCTCTCTTTTCGCCTACAATCTTTTTGTTTTTTTTTTTTTAATTAATGTTAAATTATATTCAAAAAAAAAATAAACCTTTTACAAAGATTGTGTTGAAAAAACTTTAGAACAGGTTTTAAAATCTCATTCAATAGAATTTGGTTGCAAACCAGACTTGAATGATAGTGTCCTTGCCTCCGTTAATCGTACTGAGTCGGTTGCATATAATCTTGTCTATGAGCTTGATCAGTTGTTCCGCCGTCGAGAGGGGTTCACCGTGTCGTCTCCCATTTCTTTTTCTCCAAAGTGAATAGATGGTGGTTTGAAGAGCATATCCCAGAATAAATATGTGCGTTTTGTCGAGAGCATTACCAGCAAGAAGAGCAAAAACATCGTTGAAATGGTTTGTGTGCTTGTCCCTTAAAAGCTTTTTGGTTAAACCTTCCCACACAAACTGCAAATATGAACACTGAAAGAAGAGATGTTTTTGTTAGTGTTAGTCTTTTCGAAAATCCTTTATGATAGACTAAAGGCTTGTATTTATAGGTGCAGAGAGCAGAGAGGACAAAACTCCACGTTAAAGGTTTCTTTCGGAATAATCTCAATCGTCCATCAACGCAACGAAGACATGTAATACAAGTGGAAGCATAAGAGCCAAACACATTATGTAATCGTGATATACCATCATGTATGCTCATGTTTATACAATACTAGTTTTTGTATGCACGGAATTATTATTTGTGAAATTTAATATAATAGAAGTTTTAGTAATCCTTTAAATAAAATTTAGTTGTATATTATCAATTGATTTTAAGTAATTTTAACAATATAATATGGTAGTATAATATCAATTTAGATGTTAATAGGAAAAGTAACATTAATTTGTTAAAAGTAATATTGGTAAGTACTTTACAATATAATTTGGTTGAATTTTTATATTTTTTTATGTTACTCCTGAAAGTAAATGTAGTTATATGTTTAAAAAATATAAAAATATAACTTTTATAATCATGTAAAACTAAACTAAAAGTTTTTAAAAAAAATTGAAGATACCCATTATAATATGTTAAAATGAGAACTAAGGCATTTTGTATTAGATAAAACAGAAAAAATAAGAGACTCCATAAAATAATGAGAATATTTGTGTGATTGTTTAAATAGTAACAACTAATGAAAATACTACGATAATTATTTGAAGAAGAGGAAATAATTATTCCGGTTTGTTTTTTTTTGGAATTCTCGTTTGGTTAGACTGTTAAATTAAATAAAAGGAAAAGAGATGGTTTACAAAAATAAAAAGGAAATAAGGAGTTATTGTAGAAACCTCTTATCCTTTGCGGCACAACTCTTTAGCCCCTAAATTACGATGTGAGCCACCGCCTCCCAGACCATCCTCTCTCTTTCACCACCGTTCTTTCGCCATACCTCTTTTGTGTATATGGAATACATGAGCTACACATATAACCGACAAATCTTTGCAAACAATACCCAATGAGCCTCAAAACATCAAATTTGACAACGGAGTAATTGAGTTGAGGAATATCAGACTCCTATTGTATATGCGACTCTCCTCGACGTGATGGGTATATCTTCTTCCATATTCAACTCTTCTCTGTTTCCTTCAATTTGTACAGTTATCAATTATTCTAATCTATGAGACTTCTCCGTAATCTCAATTCTATTGTATACTCGAATTGGTCTATTAGATGACAACCGATTTGAAAATTTTTATTCAGTTTTTATTCACCTATTCATTCTCTGATTACAGCTGAGATTTTCTTCAGTTTCTTTACTTACCTTCTGTTTGGGATCAAAATCTTCCACTCAATTTGTTTTATTGCTAAGTCTATCTATTTCGTGTTTTTAGTTTTGTGAATTTTTGAAAAATTGGGAATCAAAAGTATGACAAAATGGTTCAATTTGTTTTTCTCCTTCTTATATCTCTTTTTATAAAAGATTACTGGCTATTGGGATTGAAACTAACATTTATGTGGATGCAGTTGATATTGGTGTAGACATGCCATTGACATTATTGCAACTTCGTTCCACCTCTAAGGTACTTATCGTTGCTTTCTTTAACTTTTATAAAAGTAGCAAATAATTTAGAGTAAGAGTCATATAAACAGAAACAAATATAAACAGTAAGAGTCATAGGAAATGTGAAACATTAAACAGAAACAAATAAAACATAGCAACTGTGTTCTTGAAATAGAAAATAGGATTGCATTGATTTATTATTCTACTTATTGAAGGACACCTAGAGCAGAACATGCATCTCTAAACGTAGGATACAAAATGCCATCAACAGTACGTAAATCTTCAAAACTCGTTGCACCTCTTCTATGTGTTAAAAGGATTCTCAAGTAAAACTGCTCACCAATAGCTGATGAACTAAATTGCATCTGAGTAATACCTGAAATTCTTTTACGCCTGGTCCATTTTTTAGTAATTCTGTTCCAAACAAAGTGTTTAGGAAACTCAATGTAAGTCAGCTGTCTTGCTTCTGTGTTGTTTGCGTTCATGTTCATCCACTCCAAAAGTTGAGAACCATGAGAGTAATAGAGAGACATCTTGGAACTGAAAAAAAAGATTATAATTAATAAACTCTGTTAAGCAAAGATAACATAATATAATAAAAAAGGAGAAACTAATTGATTCAATAACTTGAACAGATGTTATCAAGCGGTGAATATCGTTCCCAGAGAAGTGAAAGAAGGAAAATAAGTGAAGAACGATGAGAAGATTTAAGAATACTGTAAGTACAACTAACCTGGAGTTATATAGGAGAATAAATCTTCCCATGATCTTTGCTTGTACGTAGTGGTGTTAGTCTCAGAATATTACGGGATTTTGGTTATAGGATTTTTTTTTGTTTTTGGTTTCAAAATTAAATTTTTATCTCAAAAATCCCACAATTGAATTAGCAAGGTGTTTAATACGCTGGCCATAACATAGAGTTTTAGGCAAGTATTAATTTTTGATAATTAAACACCTTCTTTGATGTGAATAAAACACGACCATTACATCATTAATATTAAATAAAATTTCGAAAAATATATACATTTGACACCAAAGAGTACTACATTCAGTTTGATCCTACTTTTCATGAAACTGGAATTTCAAATTTGAGTTGTTTTAACATTGCAAAAGCTAAAATACAATAAGATAAAGGATAAGCCATAAACACACTTGATGTTGATTTCCAAGAATCGACTGCCACTCTCCTCAAACATGAAAAATATGAAACTTACAGTTAGATAAATGTAAAGCAATGTAAGTTTGTAGGTCCAATAATTAGTGTTATATTAAAAACAGTAATATAAATAAGTAGAAAAATATGTATTACCTATAATCGTTATCTGATTTGTTGAAAAATCTCCTTAAAAACAACATTTGTTGTTTTTGTATCTCTGTTCCCATCCTCATCAACAATTAGGATCTTCAGACCCCTTCTACTTTTGACTCTTGACACGGCGACATATAGTTGGCCGTGAGTAAATACGGTCTTGGCAAATAAATCCCAACATGAGATAAACTCTGACCTTGGCTCTTGTTAATTGTCATTCCAAAGCATGGAGAAATAGGAAACTGAGTACGGCGAAATCGAAAAGGCAACTTCACATCTGTAGGTGTAAGTGCCATGCGGGGGATATAAACTCTCTCTTCATCATTGTCACTGTCGTCGTTTAGGCCGATAACTCTTGCTTCAATGACATGTTCTCCCAGATTTGTTATCTGCAATCTGGTCCCATTACACAATCCATTTTTTTGGTCAATGTTTCTTAAGAGCATAATCGGAACTCCTATCTTCAACTTGAGCACATGGTTTGGCAATCCTGAACATTTGATTGAGTTTAGGAATTCAATGGAGACATTCTCGTCTCTGATAGTAGAAGCATCCGTTGGGCATATTCTGTCACAACTAAAATATTGTTTGGTTTCTCCTGGTAGAATATCCATTATATGATTGTTGATCTCCTGAACAACCTCATTGGTAGGACATAAGATAGCCCGACCCTTGAAAAAATTCACATCTTCCAGATTTTCAATCAAAGATGGATATATGGCATTCGTGATTGAATCTATAGGGTCAAGATTATCCAAAAGAAGCATGTCACCTGGAATATCGATCACAGCTTCACCATGATTTGGTTCTGAAAGCTTTCCATCTCCTAACTTTAGAATCCATTCTGAGAATTCTTTGATGGATTTAATCTCAGCAGGATCCGAATCAATAGTAAAACGCATGTTTTTTGTCAGACGAAGAACAGAGCAAAATCGCCATAATGATGAAGAGGTTAGAGAAGCTTGAACAATTTGCCCTCTACTCCCTTTAGCAATAACTGGTACCACTTGTCGAAAATCACCACCAAAAACTATTGTTTTCCCACCAAATGGATTATCAGCATTACTAACATTAGTTGCTCTTGCTATATCTCTCATACTTCGATCAAAAGACTCAAAACAATGTTTATGCAACATTGGTGCCTCGTCCTAGATAATCAACTTAGATTCCAATAGTAATCCAGCTAGATCACTATCAACAACAATATGACATGTTGAAGTTTCGTGTAGCTGTATTGGTATTGCGAACCGTGAATGAGCAGTTCTTCCTCCTTCCAATAATAAAGTTGCCATTCCACTCGAAGCAACATTGATCACAATTTTTCCTTTCGATCGGATATATGACGACAAAGTCTTCCAAAGAAAAGTCTTTCCCGTACCTCCAAATCCATAAACAAAATATACACCTCCACAATTTGATTCGACTGAAGCCAATATACTATCATAAACATTCTTTTGTTCATCTGTTTAGACTTGGAAGCATCTTTTGATGGTCTGCAGCAGCCTTGTCTCTGTCGTAACACAACTCTTCTGTAATCAATCTGTTTGCTGAAGATGGGATATTGGTGTTGACAAGAAATGGAAGTGAAGAATAAGTTTTGAGGCTACTTCCATTGGACTGTAAAAGCTTTTCAATTTCAAGCAAAGCTTGATTTTTTAACTGATTTGTGCTCATTTCCAGACCTATGAGTTTTCAAATCAATGTTAGTGATCAAATTTTTTTTTTTTTTTTAAGTTTATACGTGAAGATAAATTTACTAACCTGGATTTTCCTGAACTTTTCTCTGCATTTCTAAAATGTCTTCTGCATGCAAATGCCATGTTTTTAACCAAACATGATTAGGTGATGAGAAACTATCTGAGGTTAGGAGCCTCACAAATAGTTGACGCATGTACTTAGCTGATCCCCATTGGTTGGCTTCTGCAATTGTATCAATATATAATTGGTCATCTTCAAGGAGACCAAGAGCTGCACATGCATCTTGATACCTTGGATACAAAATACCATCAACAATACATAAATCCTTAAAGCTGATTGCACCTTTGATCACCGTAAGAAGGATTCTCATGTAAAACTCATCACCAGCAGATGGTGAGATAAAATGCATCCGACCAACAGCTGAATTTTGTTTACGCTTTGTCCATACTTTTTTGGTTAGGTTCCAAACAAAGTGTTTAGGAAATTCAATGTAAGTCAGTTGTTGTGCTTCCATGTTGTGTTAGTTCATTTTCATCCACTCTAAAAGTTGTGATGTATGATTCCCCGGACGGTTCAAAACATCATCAACATCATCATCATCCTCCATTGTTACATTTTGCTCCCCTTCTAAATGAAATCACAATCTTTGCATATTTGTGCTGTTGTGGTGAAGGTCAAAATCCCATATTCTCCATGTTGCTTCAACAGGCGATACATACCTTTTAAAGAGAACATATAATTAAGACTTATGTTAGTGAGTTAGGCTAACTAAAAAAAGACGTAGCTAAAAAAATAGTAAGGTTAAACAAATTACCTGCAATCGTAGTATTCCTTTATTTCGTCTATAACCTTTACGGTACCTTCCACGTCATCTGTTGTGGTCACTGACTCAACTGATGCTGCTGTAACCCTATCTTTACCTTTGTTTATATATTTGAATAAATATTTGATTGCTCTGGTCTGGTTGCACCATTCTACATTTATATGGGCATGATACTTTATAAGCAGATAAGGGTTATAGGGAATTACAAACCGATTATCTATGAGAATTCCATTTTTTCCACAGTTCTCCCATCTTCTCTTCTCATGTAAACTGGGTAACCATCCATGTTGATATACGTCTCTTTGCAGATTTTTTTGGTGCATTTTCTTTTTTCCATGCACGGTGAACGTGGGTTTACTAACCCATGGCCCATGAATCATTAGTTCTTTAACTATTCCATGAAGGACAGGGTTAGTAGCTTCATCAGGGATTTCAGCACATATGACTTCATCGATATCCTTTGTAGTAGCCAGTTTTGACCCACGCTTTAGCCATAACAAAATATGAGCATGAGGGAGATCTCTTTTTTGAAATTCGATTGTATATATCACTGTTTGGAAAAATAGAAAAGGAGATGGATGAGAAAAAACATAAATATGTGAACATAATCAGTTAAAAACATAAGAATTATATGTAGGTAACCTGCGATTGATGGACCAAAAAGGTTTTGTTATGAATGTCGAAGATGAGATTATCTAACTTCATCTTGAATATTCGGGAGATCACGTCAGCCATGTCTTCCCGTTTTTAGGGCCCTTGCTTGTAGGTGTCTTGTAATCTCTGGCCATTTAGGATTGCAAGTGAATGTAATGAACAAACTCGGGTAGCCAATGTTTTGACAAACTGCCATTGCGTCCCTGTATTTTTCTTGCATATATCGTGGACCTCCCACAAAAGTTGATGGTAAGAGAATTCGCTTCCCACACTTATCAGCATCCTGATTTCCACTTGCTGCAGAAGCTGCAACATTGTTGTACTTATCTGCCCGCAATAACTTTTGGTTTAGTCTAAGATATCCTATTCTTTCAGCTTCGATCATTGTAAATCCATCAACCAAAAACTGTTGAAAGAGTTTCCCGGAATGCAGAAGAGGATTAAACTGACCATGACGCTCAATGATTTTATAAGCAAAAAACTCTCGCATGCTTAGTCGAAACCGTGGGTTTCTCGATGTTGTGGTCGTCTTCTTAAGATGCAGATCAATATGGTAACCGTCTTCTCCATATGGAAATAAAATAGGATACTCTAAAGTAAGGTATGCAGGGTGAAGCTCACTTATCCTTGCCAATTGCTTAGTCTTTGTTTCCACAACAATATCTCTACAATCCAATTCAGTGTCAAAATCTCCAACAAATAATGCAGCAACTTCAGAACTTGTTGGGAGCGTATATGTCTTGTCATGAACTTCACGCCCAGAAATCAATACAATCTTAACATCTGTTGATTCTAATGAATCACCGAAACGATCCCTTGCAGTTCGAAGTATCTTACTGTATGGGTTGCACTCATCTAGCATAGATTTAATTGCTTCGACAATATCAGCTCTTAGTGTTCTGGATTCTTTCGTAGGTGTTCTTCGTTTAGAACTACACAATTATAGAAATTGGATAGTTGATTCAAAACATTAGTATTTGTCGGAAAAATTCAAAAGTCGAATAATATTCATAATATAGATCCACTTTTAAGATTTAGTTAACATTATTACCTGAAAGCTGCTATTCTGTTGCTTATTTCATTTTCAGTATCAAATATATACAATTGTGCAAATGCAGGAGGAGTGCCTTCAGTAGGTAGCAAGCTGCCTATTTGATGGAAGTTCTGACCATGGAGTCGAAATATATATGGTCCACGTCCGTTGTTAACTGAAGCATCAATTTTTCCACCCATGGAAGTTAAAGCGAACATGGAATTATATGGCTTAATGTTCTCTCTGAAGTTTATGCTTACACTGTCAATCCCAAATATCAGTCTGAAGAGGATTGGAGGTAACATAGGAGGGGGGGGGAGTTCAACTTTTCCGTGCATACAACACATTGAAAACTGTGGAGGTATTTGGTTTCTTCTTTTGTTAATACGTTCATTGTACCACATCAAAGCATTACAATGCTGACACAAATAAACTGCATCGCCATAGTGTTCATAACCTGTCAAAAAAGAGAAAAGATAGAACAGTAGTAAATTTATTGTTCACGTAAAGTTGTTGTAAATATTGCATAAAAAAATAAAGCTTACATATTTGGCCAATATCTGTTTGAGATGTTCTTTCAACTTGCTGAGTATTTGAGCTGCTACATCTGTATCTCTCTGCATTATTAATAATGAAGTGGACTTAGGGTTAGTCATACTTTATGCTGAATAGGCTGACTGATTTTCCTTTCTTGTGTGTGAATATTTGATGATAGTGTGTGAATATTTGATGATAGTCATACTTTATGCCTTGAATCGATTCGAATTCATAATTCAGTTGAGTTGTTTAGTAGAAAAGTTAAGTTAACTTACGGTTTGTAATGTCACTTAGAGGCTGTTGTGATTGACTATTTCTGGACGATGCAAAAGAGGAGGTAACACTTGAAACTGCATTTTCTGTTTTGTAGGATAACATATTGAATAGAAAGAGTTAAATAATATATGTTTCAATTTAGGTTAAATAATAGTATGAGAATAAGTAACTTACCATCACTGAAGATTTTCTTTGCCTGTCTGCTGTTTACGTTTAATACATGTTTCCCTTTCCTTTTGTTAGGATTCTGGCTATTCATTTTCTGAGCTTCGTCAGGATGAGTTACATATAGATGAATCGGATCATTCTCTGCAAAAGATATACATTTTTTCTAAAAAACTGAAGAAGATTATCATGAAAAATCTTTTGAGAATAAAAAATTTACCATCACAATATACTTTCTTTTCCTTCCTGGTGTTTGACAGCTCTTTCCCTTTCCTTTTGTTATAATTCTGGCTATTCATTATTGTAGTATGGTGGGATGAGTTAGATAGAAATAAATGAGTAGGATCATTCTATAGAAAAGAAAGACATTTGTATGTTCCTACAAAAGAAGATATGGAATCTATTATGAAGGACTGAAAGAGAATTCTACTTTTCTTACTATGAAAAAAGAATATCGAAATGAATAAGAAAATGAGGGATACAGGTAGTTGTGTGAAAAGATGGATATATTTTGGTTTAATTTTTTTTGATAGATAGTTACACACAGGGCATGTTCGTGGTCCATATCTTTGGACGGTTACAGGTAAATAAAGTTCATTTATCATTTAAAATCAGTTTTATACGGATTCTGCATAATCATATTCCTAACGATAATATACTTTTATGTCTTATCTGTAAGGATGCTTCTGTAGTATAAAGGATATTTATTTGGTTTTGTTTTAGAGACTATGATGATGATCTCATCTAATAATTGTACTTCGAAGGTGTTGTTGAAAGGATTGCAGGTAAGCTCAAAAGATTTGACTTTATATTCTATAATCTGGATCGAAGTTTGACCTTCAGAAAGAATTGGATCGTAACAGTATTTCTTCAAGGCCACAGAACATTTGATTCTCCAGATTGAATTTGATATGTGGTTGTTGAGATTTTGTTTTACAGGTTCCTGGTTTGAACACAAATTGAGCTTCCATGAGATATATAGTCTAAGACATTGCTGGATTAACTTTCAATAATATTTTTATTTGTAATGTTTAAGTGGAGCTTATACAGGTTTGTAATATATAGGTGGAGCTTATAGAGGTTTGATCTGAAATAGAATAAAATTTTGCTGTGGAAAATAAATAACAGAGTATTATTGTAACAACTCGAGTTGGCTTGGGTTAAATTTATTATATTTGGAGCTTCTATTAATCATAACTTGCAGCTTCAAACTTATTTGACGTATGTAAGTGGAGGTGAAACAAAACATGTTAGTGGAGGTGGCTTTGGTTAAAAGTGAGCTTCAAATTATTAGTTGAAGCTTCTATTGATCCTTACTTTTCGGCTGTTTGATTTTTTTACTAAGTAGGTAGATATTTGTTTTCCTATATCAAAAATAATGCCCAAATATGTTTAGTTTTAATTTTACTTAAAGCAGGAAAAAATCAAACGTCACAACATTACAGAATTCACACATATTAACAAACGTAGGAAGAAAAACTTAATAACTAAGTACAATATGGAATCGAGATCTGGAGATTTTTCAATTGATTTTTTCGAAGCTATATGGTCCGATCACCGTCTATGTGAACTTCAATGTTCCTTAAGCCTTTTTTGACAACATTATCATCAACATTGCATGACGATAGAAACTTGTGTTTCAACAAAGCTGTAGAGTCAAACCTTTGCAAGGGATCTATCTTCAAACATTTGTTTAGAAAATCCTTTGCATCATCAGATAACCATGAAGGTATGCACGACTTGAAAGAGCTATGGGCGATGACATCTTTGAGTTTCTTTCTGTCTAATACCCGGAATTCACTCCAAGGCTTCTTCCCAGTTAACTTCTCTAACACAGTGCATCCAAATGACCAGATATCAGCAGCATAATCCAAAAGACCTTCTCTTAAAACTTCAGGAGACATGTACAATAATGTTCCTCTTTTATGACCACTACCATCTCCATACTCATCTGAAGTTTTTCTTAACGCTAACCCAAAATCGGCAATCTTTGGTTCAAAACCATTAGGCATAGAACGGGTTACTTGAGGTTTAAGTAAAATATTACCTGGCTTAATATCACAGTGGATAATCTTCATTGAGTGTATATAGCTGATACCTTTGAGGATTGATATGTATAAATTTTACACCTTTTGATGATGCATTTGTCATTCATTTTGTTCTCTTAACTCATTGCTTCGTATTGTTTTTAGTCTCTTTTGCATAACATGCATATCTAGGTAGTCTTTGCATTGGTCTTTCACGCATCTTGCATTTTGGAGTTGTTTCAGGTGTTTTAGGAGGTGTCCAAACCATCAAATGCAAACAAGGATCAGGAGAGCAGTTAATCGACTCGATCTACACTACCCAGCGACACAAGCTTCCACGTCTTTGATTGAGTCGAGTGAAGATTTTACTTTGGGATTCAGCTTTCGACGTCTTCATCAAAGTTGTATAGAATTGAGTCATCTTTTCAATGCAGTTTATTTCAAACCAATCGGAGTCGTGGTTCATGAGTTATCTCCGTTTTAGTGAATGCACATACGTTCAGAAGTCCGACTCGACCCGCACGCAAAGGGGAGCTCCCACTCGATCGGATGTTAGACGCGACTCGACCAAGACGTCCCAGGATGGCTCCTGAGCACCCTCAAGACGCGACTCGATCAGGAGTTCCCAGACGACATTCTCAAGCCGCGACTCGATCGACACTCTGACGATGCGACTCGATCGATGCTCTTAAAATGACGTCCTGGTTTTGTCCCGAAGACGCATCCAAGAAGGATTCCTGAACCGACGTTCTATATTGTCGTTTTATGTTTTAGAGATTTCCATGTTTTACTATAAATACGTTTTGTTAAGTTTTCATTCGAGAATATATCTTTTATCTTGTTTCTGTTCTTTCCCCTAAGGTTTACCCTAGCCACCAAAAACGCTTGACACTTTGTATCCCGATATCTTTGAATTTATTCAGTATTTTGATTGGATTTCTTCTTAAAACTTGTTCATCTCATTTTTATCTATCTTAGGATGCTTGAATTAATGTTTTCTGAGTTTATATCTTTGACTATGATTTTCGGATCTGAGTAGTGTGGTAGTTCTTGAGGATGGGATAGATTAGGTGGAGGATCTTAGGATGTAGAGTATTTAAGCTTTGATTGTATGATTCCCTTCTGGACTAGAGTTAGAAATACTAGTTTCTCTCTGATCAATTGGAACTGGGTTTTAGACATTTCCGCATTCAAAAGGTGTTCGATGAAATGTCTGACCAACTAGTGCCAGAGACTTACGTTCCTAGCCTAAGAGATTAGTTGTCTAGGATGTTTGTTGACGTGAATGAACTTGATTTTCATGCCATGCTTGATCATGTTTCTCTAGCGAGAGCTAGGTTTGGAAGTGGTTGAGTTTGAGTAGCTTCTGTAAAGAGATTGGATTAGCTAGGTTGTGATGTTCATTGTTTAGGGACAGTTTGCTTGTGGCATGTTAAACACTCTGTAGACTAGGATACTCTACCGACATCAATTACTCCCATCTTTAGGACTTCTATCTTATCTGATTGTTTCTGCATCCTTAAGCTTGTTCTTTATTTCTGTTCCAATAGCTTGCTCATTTGTCTCTGCTCGTTTAGCTTGTTTTTGCTCTCTTAAGTTATTGCATTTTAGCTCTTGTTTTGTAAACTTGTTTTGTTCTTGCATCTCGTTCACTCTAGGTTGTTAGACAAAAACTCATTTCGAATCTGGCTTAACTTGTGACTGCTTGATTGCATCTTGAGTGATAGTAAAGATCCTCATTTGGATTGACACCTTCTGTACTACAACTGCATAAGGTTAATTGAGACCTGCTAGGATAGACACACAAAAAGCTTAGTATCAAGGATATCTGTAGAAAATAGCTGAACATCGTTTTCCACCATCCCCTTTCCTCGAAATTTAAGAAAGTCTGCAATACTTCCTCCGGAACAGTATTCAAGAATCAAATTGTAGTCGCTTCCGTTTGGTCGAGTTTTTGTCATCGTTATTTTGCTACCATAGCATGAAATAACATATGGAGAAGAAAGCCTTGTGAGGACTCGTTCCTCATCAATAAGGCTTGGTGAAAATGTAATGGATGAGCATTTGATTGCCATCTTTAACGGCAAACCATCAGTGTCTACATCGGTGTTTCGCTTGGATAAGTAAACAAAACCATTAGCACCTTCGCCAAGAGAGTGACAATGAATCCATACAGAACCATCAGGAGATTGTTCTGTTTTTGAGCGTTTGGAAACAGAGGCTTCAAATGCTTCACGACTTATAACCTCTATGCTGCTACCAAATTGATCAGAATATGTTTGTGGTGAAGCAATGACACATGTTGGAGAAGCAACAACTTCGAAACTCTTCGATAGTTTGTAAACGGCAGCTTCAAATGCTCTTTGACTAATGATCTGTACGCTGCTCTCACTTGAACTCTTATTAGTTGGTGGTGCGGCCACAACCCGTTTCCTTTTATTGGATGTGATCTCCATAGACTTATCAACTAAGGTTTTCATCTTAGTCTACGAAAACAATCTAAGTAAATATCAGTGGAATGAAAAAAAAACACCAAAAGTAGAATTTGAAACATATGAAGAAAAAAAGAAAGGAACAAAGAGAATGAAAGACACAGAGGCACATACAGAGCCAAAGGGAGGAAGGGATGTAGGGGAAACTTGATAACTGTTTTTATACTTGTGTTAAAAAAGTTTGCCGAAAAAAAAACTATTTGGAGATGGTTCTAAGTATCCAAAGATCGTGCAACTCGTGGTGTTGTGTTAGAGTAAATTTAGGGATTATATGTTATTATAATTACCATTTTCTTTCTATAATAATTATATGAAAAAAGTTATTTGGTTTTCCTATGAAATAGTTCCATTATAGGAAATATTAACAATCATGTGAGTTAGTTAAATGCAATGACGTAAACTTATTTAATATTTTATAATTGAAGTTTGAGATAGTTTAACTCTAGGCGATAAAATCAGATTTTACAACGACTTCTGGTCTTGTGAGCATAACCTTTGAAAGTTCATAGTTATTAATTGGATACATTAAGGAAAGTTAAAAGAAATTGTTTTAAAAAATGACAATGTTATTGATTTTATATTGATTTCAACATAATATTAATTTCACTTTGTCTAAGAAATGTCCTAAATATTTTTGAAATAGATAGAAGAACATTAATATTAGAAAAAAAAAACTTAATTTACATAAGTAGTTACAAACATAGAGGTACTAAATAAGTCATAGTTAAAGAAAAATAAGCACAAAGGGATGAATTACATTAATGGAAAAACAATCAAAGTGACATAACATATTAATTTCTCGTCTCTTTGGAACCAACTACGTCGATGCTTTTGCTTTGCATGATGTTTCCTGAGCTTTACCAAGTGTTCCAACCTAACAATTGTAAAGGAACTTAATTCATATTTTTAAAATGACAAATATGACTTTTAAGTATGTTCTGCTTTTGTATGCAACCTTAGATGTTGATTTTTGCTTTGTTGATGATTCTTGAACAGCATCAACGACATCATCACGTCCTCGTTTTGTGCTTGGAGTAAGAGGAGAAGACAGAGGCAATTCAATATCTTTTGTTTCTGAAAAGATATTTTCCATCTGCAAATATTGGAGAAAACTTTAATGTATATATCAGAGAGCTATAGTAATAATTTAGTATGTAGAAATATGAAAACTATATAACCTGAATAGCGTTTGACATGCTTGAAATGATAGATACTTCAGATAGAGTTTTCTCCTTGTACATGTAAACCGAGTTAATAAGGATGTTTCCATTCACAACTAAGACAATAATACAAATACAATAACTACCTCTGTAACAACGTACCTTGAAGATTAGATTATCTTGAAATTTCTTAACAGTTTGTGGTTTTTCAGTCAGTTTAACAACTTTGAAGCTTGATTGTGGATTCTTTTTTTCAGTACCTTTGACATTAACAATCCAAACAATGTCCCTTCCTTGTAACTCAATGAGATCTTGAGGAATTTGACCTTGACGGTTAAACTACAAAATAAATTAGAGAAAAAAGTTTGGTTATAAGGTGATAGTTATATCTGTAAAAAAACAAAAAAAAAAGCATGTTCGGACCATGACATAGAGTTGTATTTAAAAAATGCAAACCACACCTGAAGTTGCTGTTCAAGCAATTCATACGCAGACTTATGAATAAGTTGCATAACTTCTCTATCAAACAAAAGGAAGGTAGCGGTTGCAGCTGTATGATCAACAACTTTAACAAGTACTTTGTACCTAAGAGGAAGACAAAGAATGCTGATATTTTAATCTTTGTGATATGCAAGTGTCATACTTTATTAAATTGTTAAGGTGAATACTTGTTGAGGTCAAGTGCTTCTGTTTCTGGATTAAAATAGGGCATGGCCCTCTTGAAACATTGTGTGCATCCAACATAATACCATTCAATGTCTTTTCGAAATTCCAAAATTCTTGCAAAAGTAACGCAAGTATTTTCCTAACAATTTTAAAAATCAAATAAGTATATATCAACTTTATAAAGTAGACTTGAATATGAAAACAAATACATGAGAAGTTTTAGTAATCTGATCAATAGATTCTCAGCTGCTTAATGGGAAAGAATCTTCAACTTTGTTGCTCAAATCAGGTGTCATGAGTTGAGAAACTCTATGAACATCATTTGAGTCCCTATTGCCCAGCCTGAAGTGTTTTGTTGAAAAAAAAAGAAGATAATATGAAGATTTTTCCTTTTAACAAAGTATTTCCTTAGAAAACTTTAAACAAATAAATGACTTACTGCTTTTTAAATTCAGCAATCTCAGATAGGTCTCCATCAAGAAAAAACTTTGTAGAGAATCTAGAATTTTGAACAGATACTTTACCTATATATAAAATAATGTTTTGTTAAAAGGTCGCATAGAGAAGAGTTCATATTATAAATTAGTAATAAGATTGAATTTGTTACCATTAAATTTTTTGATCCTCATAAGACTCCCAAGTAATATTATAGGACCTGCAGTTTTTTTGGTAACATAAGTATATACATCTTCAGCGTGATTCCCCCATAAAGTACACTCCATGATAGTGTCACTGAAAGAGAAATCAAAAAATTTATGGAAAGTGAACAACGCCATATGGTGTACAGTTTATAAAGAGAGACATGAAGAAGTGTGAAACTCTCCAGCAACTTCACTTACCTTAGATCTCTTAGCTGAATATCCAACATCTTTGACTTCTGTCCAGAACAATCTTTCTCAGTAATCTGACTCATACCAACAACTTCTCCAATAATATCTGGGAAAAAAATGGAAATCAGAATGCTTAAATAAACAGAAAGGAAGATATTGTCAACATTTTTCCTTTTAAATAAACTTTACTGTGAAAGATTGAGCTCCACTTGAAAACGATAAAGGATTTGTTAATCTATTTAAGAGTAAAGTGACATGTAGAATAGCAGGAGGATACATACCGAAGAATACGTCACCCACATTGGATTGAGTTGAAATCTCTGAGAAAGAATAACAGCTGAAGCGAGATATACTTGGGATCTGATCACACATGTAGTAAACATGAAATTAATCTTGTAAGGATGTACAGTTCCCTTGTAGTCACCAAGGTTATCACGAACTTCAAAATTCATGATATCACAAAACCTTCCTTCCACCAATTCTTTTTTGAATTTTCTAACTAAACTGTTTTTCACTGATGCTTGAATTCGATCCCCCTGTCATGATCAAAAAATATTTTGCAAATTTTTTGAAGTTATTCGATTGTGATTTGAAAAGACTATAATGTAATACAAAATTCAAATAACTACGCATACTTACCTTTGCATCCACTAGAATTGCTTCAATACCCAAAATAACTCCAGGTTTGTCTTTTGGATAAAAATTCCATGTCCTAGCTATTAGAACTCTGATCTTCCATTCTCTTTTTAAAGAATTTAGATTAGAGAGATGAGTAAAATCAAGAGGCATGTTGCAACTGAAATAATAGAAATCAGAATTAATATGGATAGAAGAAAAAATTAATGGATATGATCAAAAGATAAAGAACTTACCTCCGTCAGAACTGTTGTTTTGAAAGGAATTTAGCTTTGTTCAGTTGAAAGGGGTTTTGGAAGGGAAGATTGGGACATTATTTTTTGATTATAAAAGAGGTTTTGAGGAAAAAATTTTCTGCGATTAGAGAATGTTACAAAACATTTATATAGAAGATGGAATTTGTGGTAACCATCATGAACGTGGATCTTTTAGTGGGAGTGAAATTAGGATTGTTTTTCAGTTGTGTTTGTCAGTTCTGTTTCTCGTGAAACAGAGGAGAGAAAGAGGAAAGGGTGAACGACATAAAATGATAATGGATTTAGGGTTATTATTCCAAATATGTTTGATGGATTTAGGTTTATTTTAATAGTTATGTTTGATGGATTTCTTTGTGGCTTTATATATTTTTATTTTACCCAAAAATCCAAAAAGCTAATAATCACTATTATGTATTTTTGTTTTTAAGAAAATTATTTATCTTACGATCGAGTTTTTCTGATTTAGAATTTGAGAAACTATTTTTTTTGTTAATTTTATTTCAAAATATCTAATGTGGCATAATTTTAGTGGACATGTAACTTGTAGTTTATAAGATAAAAGAATTTTTGTCGTGATTTCATAATATTAGTCATTTTTCATGACACTTTGTCATTATTATCAGATATTTGTTGTAACACTTGTCATTATTAATGCAATATTTGTTGTTATTTTGTGACATCTGTCGTTAGCCTTTACGAGATATTTGTAACCTATATTTTCATGTTTTCATCATTTATTTATATACGATTGATAAACTCTTTTAGTTTAGAATAATAATTATAAAAAACCCAGTGAATACACAATCATATAATAAAAAGTAAAATATATATTTTTTTTTTGAAAACTGGTAAAGTATATGTTTACATTACATTTATGATAACTTTGTATAAAATCCTAGTCCACCGTGTTGATTTAGATTCTTAACTGTAATTTTTTTTAGTGTACAATATATGCTTAACGTGAGCCCTTGATTAATGGATAAATTCATGAACAAACATGATAAGATCTCACGTGATTCCATGTGGCACGTAACTATTGTTTGCATGTATCAATAGAAGAAATTAACCGTAACCGTAAGATCTTAACTTACTGCTCAAGAGAAGAAAGTGTTAACAACACACACGTGTCACTACCATAACCGTTCTCTTTGCTCTCTCTCTCTCTCTCTTTTAGATAGTCAAAAACATTCTCATTGGATGCATCACGCCTTTATCGTCTCAAAGGAACCCCAGATCACATTCCAACTCTCTCTCTCTCTCTCTCTCTGTAAGTTCCTGATCTGTGAAAGTAGTAGTAGTCTAATAAGTGTTCTTTGACTACCTAAATGTTTGATTCTATTTGCTTCTCCTTGATTCTTTTATACTAGAAACAAGTATATTCAATCTTGTTTTTGGTCAATATTAAGTTAGATCAACACATTTCTGAAACGATTTGATTTTTAGTTTTGTTGTGTTTTAAAACGGGTAGTCACTAGGTTTCGTTTGTTCTGGTTAGTTGATTAGGATCGAGGCTTGGTTCGGCCGTGAGTGAGTGAGTGGTGAGCGGGCAAGATCCACTATAAACGGCCAAGCAGTGAAAGCAAAAAAATACGATTAAAATACATTAATAAAGGCCATTGTAAACCATTAATTTAATTTGTTGTTAATCTTTGATCATTTAAATATTTTTCAGGTTTTAAGTGTTCAAGTATCTAGTATTTGTTAGAATATCTTTGAGTGTATTTCTCATAATTATTTGTGTATATTAGATAGCGAACTAGGTTAATTAGATTTGACATTCTCCTCTATATATTAATTTAGGAAGGAGACAAGCATGGATTGGGACCCAAATGAGCACGATGAACCTCCACTACTGGTAAGATCGATTTCGGTGTTTACTTATACGATTTCGTTTGAAGCATTTGAAATTTGTCTCTCAGTAACTCTTTTGTTTCCAAATAGGTTAATATATAATCTGACTTCTTTAATTTGGTCAGATATCTGAAACGGGTGTTACTTTCAAATGTTTTCAGAAATTCTTGAGCCATATATATGAGGAATATGAATACTCCGTTTTTCTCAGGAGGCGCAAATCCCTCGGATGCTTATGATTGGATTAAGCGTTTGAAAAGGAACTTCAACACCTGTGAGTGTCCCCTAGAGTTTAAGATGGATATTGCTGTGCGTTTCTTGGCTGGGGATGCTATTTCCTGGTGGCAACAATTTGAGGGTGGGAGAAGCGTCAAGACATGGATAGAGTTTGAAAATGTATTCAGGACACGGTATCTTCCACCGGAGGCTAGGGACTCCATTGAGCTGCAGTTCTTTAAGCTAGTACAAGGGAGTAAGTCCGTTAGGGAGTATGGCTCGGAGTTTCGCAGGCTTTTATGTTTTCTTCTAGAAGATTATGACAAGGAGCAAGCTGATATTCGTAGGTTTATAAGGGGACTGAGACCCGACATCCGGACATATCTACTCGGTGCAGAGTTTCAACGGCTAGCAGATGTTGTCGAAAAATCTATTCTGATAGAAGAAAGCATTCAAGAGGAGCAGGCTGAAAACTTCGCTTTTGGAAGTAAGGCAGTACATCCATCATCAAGCACTGACCATGCAGGCACCTCTAGAAAGAAAAAGAAGTGTACAGCTTGCCGGGGACACCATTTTGGACCATGTACATCCGCTAAAGTTTGCTACAACTGTGGTAATCCAGGTCATATTGCCCGAAACTGCAAGAATGTCAAGGACCCGGTAACGCCTCCCACAAAGCGTCAAGCACTCATTGCAATGGATGCTCCCGCTTCTTCTTTCCGATCACGGGAAAGCGAGTATGATCTTGTGTGATTTAAGCCTAGTATTTTTTGTTTGTATAACGGCTATTATGTAACATCTTTTTACTATTTTAGGCTCCGTCACTACCTTCTTTATCTAATATTTTATATGTCTTTAGAGGAGTCTTGATGGTATGAAAAAACTCTCGCTTTTTGTTCAATAATTAACTGTGGTACTATGCAATAGCTTAGCTAGCATATAGAAGACTGCATCAAAATTACTTGGAAACAAAGCTATTCAATAGGACCGACCTTATCTTAATTTATTTGTTGCCCATGTTTCCTCAAAGCACCTTTTTGCCTTTCTGATTATCCCTCTAGTAGTGGGGAAGGTGTATCATTTGCCACCTGATAGACGCATTTTAGTAGAATAAAAGAAAAAAAAAGTCTGCGTTAGGTGCAAAGAGTATGCAGTGAATCAGTGGCTTTTATTTCTTGCAAACAATATTGAATGTAAGACAATGGTGTAGTAAATCTGTTTGTTTAGTGTGGGCAAACAATAAGTTGAAGTGTTTTTGGCCTATAACAAATGATCCATATTCGATTGGTTTCAAATTATAATAACATAGATATATACATGCCAAAATACAACTCTCCCAATTCTTCATAAGAGACTAGCTAGGTACTACAGCTTCTTATTAATATACTGTTAATGTTTAGTTTTATGAGTAGGACAATTACCTTGAAAACAAATTCAAATCCGAGTGAAGACTGGTATTTTCATAACCAATGATTGATTACACACCAAAAAAAAAGATGTCACACTATACAATAGTACCAATTACAAGCAAATACAAAGAGAGACCCACTTAGCTCATGATCCTAATGTGCATATCTTAAGGCTAAGTGAGCACCAAACAAAATCAAAGAATACTGCACTAACACTGCCACAACTCTCAAATCTACACGCACTGCTTCAGGGTCTTTAGACCCGAATTGGTAAACCGTAGTTATGGAACACTCTGATCCTACCGTCCCAAGTTGCTGTCACAATAACAAGCCCCCACAGGTGAGGCGAAGAGGTATTAACGTTCTGGCATACACTCCTTAAGAGCCTCAACTTGGATCTACTGCTGACTGTAGCTGAAACCGCTGCTGCAGCCGCACCTGCTACTACTACTCCAAGCTTCTCTTCTGGCCACGTTGTTCCTCCTTTGTTTGGAGATAAATAGTCCATGGGAGCCGGGAAGTGAGCAAACGTTTTTTCCAAATCTGCTATGAAATTGTCTTCCTTCCCCTGCTGGCCTAGCCAAGGTATAGCCACAGACACATTGTGAGAGAGAAACCCCTCGTAAGATCTAATGGTTTTTGGTTTCTGAGAAGAAGCCTTCTTGTTGGGTTGAGAGTAGTCCCAAACATGAATGCCTGAGTCTTCTATTGTTGAGACAATATGTTTCCCATCAGATGTGAATGAAGCAAATGTTGGACTCGTCAGTGTTGTTCCAAGACTTGAAGCTGCAAAAATATATATCCACCATAAATAAACTCACAACAGCAACACCTACATATATCGAACGAAAGAAGAAACCTTTCTTAAGCTTGCAGATTGTATCCACCCCGCAGATTATTCGGATTTGAGAATCAGCAGAAGTAACCATCAGTTTGTCCGAATCACCAGGAAAAAACTGAAAACCAGTTATTCTTTTGCTAGGAGCCTTCTTCTTCCCATGTAAACTGATCTCTCTGTCCAGTTGCAGCTGGTTATCTGAAGTTCATAAAGATGATTCAGATATCAAAACACACATATGATTTTAGTTGAGTGTTTGGTAATCCGAAAAGTTAAAAAAACGTACCAATTGTATGGTAAAAGCGACATTCTCCAGTCATAGAACCTACTACAGCACCCTTAGCATCAGGTCGGTAGCACAAAGCTGTAACGATCTCTCTTATATCTGTGTAGTCAACAACTCGGAAACGGGACACATCCCATATTCGGACTTTCCCATCAATCGATCCACTTATAAAGTAATTGTCATCCACAGGATTGAATGCCACACAAGTCACTGTCACAAAGGAAGAGAGAACGTGCGTAAGAAGACATACCAAAAACAGAACTAAAGAAGGCAGATAAAGAAAGAAACTCACCAAAGCTCTTATGAGAGAAAACTCTGATGCATTCATCAGAAGAACCAACTCGCCACAATCGAACAGTCTCGTCCACCGAAGATGACAGTAGAAACTGCAGCACAATCACAAGTTGTTAATTAGTTCCATCATCTCATCTTCTTACCATTGAAAGAGAAAACAGAATCGGAAAGTAATTTACCCCTTTCTCCGACCAAGAAAGATCCAAGATTTCACCCTTATGTCCTTGGAACTCGTGCTGAGGGGTTTCAGATATACTGAAGACTTTTGAGGGCAACACAGCGCAAGTCGATTCTGACTTCTTCCTCAACAACCCTCTGCTGCTCTTTTCAACCTTGTCAGTCTCAGTCTTGAGAGGCTCAATCTGAGACTTGTCATTCATTCCAAAGTAGACACAACTAGAGCTTGAGTCAGACTCCACCACTTCAAACTCGTTGTCTCTTCTCTCGTCTTCAGTTATGTTCCACACTCGCACAACACAGTCTTCGCCAGCACTAGCTAAATACTTCCCATCATGTGAAAACTTCATCACCACAACGGATCCGTCATGCGCAGAGAACTCTTGTCCGATGCAAAGAGACGAAAGCTCCTTGAACTGCTTTTTAAAAGACTGAACTCGAGTTAGTTGCCTCCGTACCGATGATCCCATTGACTCACCATCAGTGCACTCTTCATTTTTGTCGAGAATATGAGTTAACACACCTAACTTCTTTAACCAACCTTTAGCTCCTCCCTTCTTAGGCGAATCTTCATAACGACTCATGGGAGAGTTCTGAAAATCTCTCCATAGCTACCAGACCTACTCGAACCAGATTCACTCGATCCCTCAGCAATGCTGCTACTGTTGCTGGAATAATCTCTCGTCAGAAAAATCTGATCATCAATGATCTTGGCACGATTCTGAAACGAACCTCTGAAACTAAATGCCTCAGCCAAAGAAGAAGTTGACAATGATGAAACAGAGGATCTAGAGGATATAGATTCATTCCTCAGCAACTTCTCCTCCTCATCCTCCTCCTCGTGATCAGTTTCAGACACAGAGTTTAAATGTTTCGAAACCGGGACATGGTCGGAACAAGAATCTCCCAGACGATCAAGGTCAAGACCAAGATCAAGGTCAAAGTTTCTTTTTTTGAAACTAAAACCCATAGATTGAAAAAACTTTTGGCGACGGTTATCAACACTCTCAGGATTCATAGTCCAGAGATCTAAATCACCAGTTGCTTGAACAAAATCATCGGCGGCGACTTCAGAGTTACAATCAGAAACAGATGAAACCTCTTCACGGGCATCAGCGAACAAGTCTTCCTCTTCCTCGTTCCCTCGGGTACCCATCATATATAGCTTCTGTCCCAAAACACACAAAATTCACAAAAAAAAAAAGTCAAACTTTCGAAGACAAAGAATGTTGGAAAAGTAGAGAAATTTGCTACAATGGTTTTCGAATTGAAACTAATCTAGACGCTTAACACCAAAAGGGGGAAGTGGTCAGATGATAAAATCATGACAAATCAAATATGATCCGGCAAAAAAAAAGAAAGGAGATTGCTTTGGAGTAAAGTAAAAGAATAAGACAACAGAGAAGAAGACGAATAGTTTATGGGAAGAGATGAGATAGATTTACTTACATTCTATTACCAGATTCAAATATTTTGCTCTCTATTCTTATAAAAAAAACACTAGTGTTGTCTTTTTGTCTGCATCGAAACGAACGGGTTTTAAAATAAAAAAAAAAAACCCCCAAAACCTTGCGTCGATACGAGGAGTCACAACTCCTCCTTGCGAGAGAGAGAGAGAGAGAGAGAGAGAGAGAGAGAGAGAGAGAGAGAGAGAGGGGTTCAAAACACACAAAAAAAACAAAAAAAAAAAAGGTTTGATTTTTAAGAGGAGAGGAATTTGTAAAGTTGAGAGTTTGTTTCTTCCATTATTATACGAAGAAGAAGAAGAGAGGAAGAAGAGAGAAAGGAAAGGGTACGAATCAATTAAATTGAACAAAGATCCTTTCCTTCTTTTGTCTTTTTCTTCTCTCTTCATTTCCTTTTTCTAACTCTTAGTTTTGAAATGGTCAAAACTCAAAACATTGTTTACACTTACTTAGTCAACTTTTAATCTTCTAATCCTACTTTTATTTCAATAACCATATGCTGAATTTTCTTTCTTTAATCTACTTTTACTTTTCTTTTCTACATTTGATTTGAGCAGGCCGGCTCATAAATAGCAAAAGAAAAACACTATGATCCCTCTTCAAATTTTAAGATATGGACTCTATTGGATTTATGATAAATGAAATTATAACATCTTGATTTAAGAAAATTGATGTTTTTCATTTGTTTTTTTTTTTTTTTTCCACATTTTGATTTGGTCGTTGTTTGTGTTTCGTTGTTGCCTGAGTCAATAGCCTCATATATGTGACTCACCTACCTACTCACTAAACAATTAGAAACGAGGTGATGATAATATCACAACAAATGGATTAAATTCCCCATTGTTTTATTTTGGTTTTTGATAAGGTCATTAACAATAAACTTGAAAAAAGACCTTATCAATAAATAAAAATGAAACAAGAGAAAATGACACACTAACGATAAACTAATTATTTATCAATTTTTCTTTTGTCAATTTCCCTTTTGAGCTTAATACATTACCTCACGTGTGCTAAAATGTCTTTGTTAGATTTTATTCTAAATATGACAGTATTACAGTTTACAGTTTACACATACTTTTAGATTTATGGTTTTTTTCGTACTTAATTTAGATTATGTGTTGTTTTGTCAAAAAAAAAAAAAAAAAAAAAAATTAGATTATGTGTTGAAGGACCTTAAAATTCCCAATTTAAAAATAATAGAAGTGCTTTGTTTGAGCAAATTTTTAATCAGTTCTACTTCTAAATAAGAACAGTTGCGTCGGTCATCGTTGATCACTTCATTAAATCCGATATTAGATAACCTCAAATCAATATTCGATGAACTGATTGTTCTTTGCTTTCATGTTTTTATCTTTTTCTTTGCCATGAGACCAAATTGTAGGTTTTACTTCACTGTAAAATCCTAAGCCTTTATTACATACAACTGATGTGTCAGGGCAAGACTCTAATTCACTTCAAACTATGACCTCTCTTTAGTGCTACATTAACATTGAGGACCACCACCCATCACGTTGAACCCATCATAATGAACACCGACGATCAGTGTTATACTTGCTAGGAATAAAGACCGACCGTTACTAGTAAACCATAAATACATAATTGCTTTGATTTCACATTAATAAAGAATCTATATATCAAAAAACAGTGAATATAAATTTCTCTTCCCCAACTATTGATTCAAACCCTAAGATTGCTCACTAAACAACTTCTGTTGTAACCAGTTTTGGGATTACACAAAATAAGAAACTAGGAGACCACAAACGAGATCAAATATGAATTAAATAGAAGCCCCAAAACAAAGAGTAGAAAAGGTTAGATTATGCGATGGGATGGAGACCACATAACACATTTTTTCTCTTGTTGGGATTCAACGTCTGTATAAGGGTACAGACATGTTGAATGACTGATGGCATTTGTCATTGGATTCCACATTCCAACTACTACTCTGACTCGCATAATACACATACCTTTATCTTTGTATTCTCCAAGTTTTCATTGGTCTCCATTGATTCCAAATATGCGGACCTTGTGCATGTGTGGGAATTTTGCGACCACCATGACAAATACGGCCAGTGTGTTGAGAAAGAGCATCGGGTGCTGATAGTCTGTTGTGTGAGAGGCTATCAAGTACCTACATGCAAAAGTTTTGATCAGATTTTCAGTTCACAAAGATCCAATCGTCATGGATAACAATTTGAGGTATTCAACAACATTCTTTAAGAGAGATTCAGCAAATCTCACAACAGGCCTTACGTCTCGTATGAATGGCCTAGACCTAAAATCCACATCTAATGTTCTAGGAGGGCACTAGCTAAAGAAGCCTTTTATAGCAAACTGATGATATCAATCATAATAGGGAACTTCGATCCAACCCTAATCAGTGAAACGGATTAGAACACAGAAAGTGACACTTTTGAAGCGCACTACTCAACAAACAGAAATTCAAAACGAAGAGACTCATAGGGCCTTCTGTAAATGCAAGAATAATTTATTGCCATGCCTAAATGTAAACTGTATAGTAGTAATGCCAATCAGATTGTCAAAAAACAACCGCTTTACCAAAAAAAAAAAAAAATCGAATTGCAATTAAACAGGCAGGGGTAAGTAAATTAAGCTCGTTGAGAGCATCTCTACATAACCAGAGGTAAAATGAGCACAGAAACAAAACAAAAAGCATCACTTTTTCAAGTATGGCAAATTAAAAGATCAGAGCATCTCCTACACAAACTAAACTGCAAAAATACCTGCAACCATTATGAACCCTAATGGGGAAACAAGAAGATCCTCGAGAGATGAAAGGGAAAGGGAACTTACAAGACAACAGGAACAACGGTGAGAAACTTGCGATTACGTGTAAGCTGCTTGCCATTATCAATCTGTTCCCACCAAGTCAACCTATTATAGATTCCTTGATCATCCCCAAACGGTGTTCCCTTCTTCCAATGGAACGAATGATACGTGACCTAGAAATTACAAATTTCAAATCTTATATAAATCAACCCAAAAAAAAAAAAAATTGGAAATCAAGAAATCAACAGATCGGAGGAGGAGATTGGGGGAAAATACGGTGAAATGAGCGAGGTGAACGATGGTCCAAGCGATGCCAGGAGAACAATGGAAGACGGAGAGAACGAGGAGCCAAGAGAAGAAGAGGATGAGAATATAAGTAGTCCAAACACCAGGATACGTGAACCACTCCGTGTTCCGATTCACATCCGTCGTCGGAAGTGCTCTAACGTACATCGCCGGAGATTTGGAAGATCAGAGGAGGAGGAAGAGATCGGAGATGATGAATTGAATCGTACAAAGGAGGAGTAACAAGTTTTGTTTCTTTTTTCTTTTCTTTTGGGCTCTTTCTGGGCTTTTTATTTTCTTCGATTTTTGTTTTTTTTTTTTTCATATAAAAAAAATTAAAAAAAGCATTAAATTAAAATAGGAAGGTGGTTGGATGGCTCACCGATGTTAGCCTCACCGCGTCGCTCGATAAACCACGACGACGACTCATTGCTTTGCTTTAAAATAAATAAATAAATACATAAAAAATTGGACTTCTCTTTCTTAATTGGCATCGATCGGATGTATATTAATTAGATATCCGAATTGTTCAATTAAGTACACTTTTTACATTTTCGAATTTTTTTTTAATTGATTATTGAACGAACTAGTTATATTTTTTATATAGAAAAAAATAGCTGAAATACTTTCAAATCCCTTTTGTTACAAAATTTCTATTCCCTATTTTTGTGAAAATATATCGAATAAAATATTTAAATTATCTGTTTTGGCATTTTCATTTTGATTTTTAAATTGAACATGTTTTATTCATTTTTCTTAGAGAAACTAAGACCACCATTAGTGGAGTTATCCACCATAGTTACTCTCATATTAATTAAGTATATAATTAATACTAAATTAAGTAAAGTAATTCTAAGAGAAACTTAAGCAAAATCACTTAGAGAACCCAAAATAAGGTTGCTCAAACATTTAAATAATAATTTTTTAATTTATGTTTATTAATTATCAAACTTTAATTATATAAAATGACAAAACAATTATTAAAAAATTTTATATTACATAAAATAGAAAACAATTAAATTTTACAAACTTTAGAATATTAAACATATTTTACAAAATTCGGAATAGTAAACATAATTTATAAAATTCGAAATACTAAACATATTAAACAAAATTCGGAATAAGATTTATTGTGCGGTTGCCCCAAATTTTTGCCAGATATGTTCAATCAAGTCTTTCTCCAAACGATCATGCATTTGTGTATCATGAAGGTCATTCCGAATGCCCATCATATTATTTATAGTTGTTGGCATATCTGTAGAATACGATAAATCGACTCGGGAAATTTCGTTTCCTTCTCCGTAATAGAATTCTGTTGGATAGTAGAAATTGTATTCATGTCGTTCGTCTTCCACTATCATGTTATGAAGGATGATACATGCTCTCATTATTTTCCCTATTTTTCCTTTATCCCAAAAAAGTGTGGGATTCTTCACGATTGCAAATCGAGCTTGCAAGACTCCAAATGCACGCTCTACATCTTTACGACATGCTTCTTAATTTTGAGCAAAGAGTTTTGCTTTTCGACCACGTGGAAGTGTAATGGATTGGATGAAAGTTGTCCATTTGGGATAAGATACCGTCAGTTAGGTAGTACGCCATTTTGTATTGCCTTCCATTGACAACGTATGTAACTCTCGAAGCTCGGCCCTCTAGGATATCATCAAACACCAGTGAGCGGTCCAAAACATTGATATCATTTAACGTACCTGGTGGTCCGAAAAATGCGTGCCAAATCCATAAATCTTGTGAAGCCACAGCCTCTAGTACGATTGTCGGTTTTCCAGATCCACGTGAATATTGTCCTTTCCATGCAGTGGGACAATTCTTCCACTCCCAATGCATACAATCTATGCTCCCTACCATTCCGGGGAAACCCTGTTGTTCTCCAATATTCATCAATCATTGGAGGTCTTCAGCTGTAGGTCTTCTGAGATACTCGTCTCCAAACAGATTTATAACTCCCTCAACAAAATGTAGAAGGCATTTGTGGGCGGTTGTTTCAGTGAGTCGTAAATATTCATCCACCGCATCTGCTGAACATCCGTACGCCATGATACGAATAGCCGACATACATTTTTGAAGTGCAGAAAGGCCGAGCCTTCCAGTAGCATCTCGCCTTTTTCTGAAGTATGGGACTCCATTCTCAATAGCATTAACAATACGAATAAACAATGGTTTGTTCATTCTAAAACGACGACGGAACATAGCTTGAGTGTAAGTCGGATTATCACTAAAATAATCATTCCATAGCCGAGCGTGACCTTCTTCGTGGTCTCTATTAATGTGGACTCTTCGGATAATTGGAGCTGATGGTACATCTGGGTGAGTGTAGTTGTATTGGATATCCTCCACTATACTATCAACTTCATCCTCTACAATATCATCAACTTCTTGATCGGAACTCCAATTAGACATCTTTTGACAATTTGGGTTTAGTAGAAGGCTTATGGGAAGTTTAATTTATTTTGTAATGGAGAAGGATTTTTCTTTAGTATAGGAGGAGAAGTGAAGATAGGAGGAAAGAGAGTTTGTTTGCGGGTGTAATGGAGTAAATGTTGTTGCGAATGAAGAAGAAAAAGTTGTCCAATATATAGACTTAACACTAGAGACACAAGCAAACAAACTACTTTAGTGGGTGTACATACAACCCTTACAAAAGGCAAAGTCGTGACTGTCCTTGCAAAACAAATAAAACTGTGACTGTCCTTGCCAAACAAATACAACTAAATCATACAAACATCAAAAGCCATACAATCCTTACAAACATCATAAGCCATTTAGACATAACCCTTCACATTAACAAAACATCCCAAATCTGTGACATGTTCCACAACAAGACAGCTTCTTCTCTTCACGTGACTGTCCACAGCTACATTTGATGACCCGAAACCTGAAACAAAAGAATACAAGTAGAGTTAAGCACAACAAAACGTACTAACATGAGAGACATAGAATGGTGACAACATGAGAAAGACACACAAGAGTTAAACATAACAAATGAAAAGAATTGAAACCTAAATGTTTGTCAACATTTGATCTACTAGTTTGTCTCTAAGTAGCACTTCAGCTGGTGTTAGTTCACTCTTGTTAAGCAGGCTGTCTAGCAATCTTATCTTGTCGTGCCTCTCTTTAGCCGCTTGTTCTTGATCCTTCATTGCAATGATCTTATCTAACTTACGGACAGAACCATCCTCAACATCAATACTAACAATCGGTTTCTTCCCTTTGTTCTTAGTAGCTTTAACCCCCGGAGGCCTCTTCTCAGATCCATCATTGCACGTAGTAGTAGTCTCAGATGCAAGCTTAGTCCGCTTGTGGTTACATTCTTCTGTGATCCATTTCTGATCGTGCTTCAGCTCCCTCCACCAATGTCCAAGCATAAATGGCTTCTTCATGTCGTTATTGTAAAGCTCATACGCCATTCTCATCACGTCATCTTCTGATTCTCTACTTTTCCTTCTTGCACTTGCTTGTGCGTAACATCCCACAAACTTGTTGACTTGGTGGTTTATCTTGTTCCACCTAGCCTTACATTGTGAAGGCCCTCTTGCGTTTGAACCGGCTGATCCATCATTTGCTTTGTAATAGTCTGCAACTCTCTTCCAGAAACTTGTTAACCGCTGCTCATTACTTACAACTGGATCCTTGCTTGTGTTCAACCAAGCACTTATGAGGTTGAAATCTTCCTTTGCACTCCACCGCTTCCTACTTCCTCTGCCGCCGTTTTCTTCAGTCTCTTCAACTGTAACCTCTATACAGTCTTCAGTTTCGGATGTTGGGCTAAAGTTAAGAGGCTGAGAAGAGAATGTTGAGCTAAAATGAGGGGGCTGAGAAGAGAATGTTGAGGTAAAGTGGGGTGGCTGAGAAGAGAATGGGTTGCTAAATTGAATAGGCTGAGAGGATTTAGCAGAATGTGGAGGGTTAGGATTATCTGAAACGTTGGGATCTATTTGAGAATTCAAAAGATCAACATAATTTTCTGATGACAAACGAGAGGGTTTATATTGAACTCAAGGTTAGGTTAGCTTTTTAACTGAAGATTAGATAAAAAAAGTAAAGTTTAATTGAGGTAAAAGGCTAATGAGTGTTTAGTTGACAAGAGATATACTTTTCAGTATATCTCTATGAGTAGACAACTGAATAACTTTTCAGTAAATCTACTTGTGTACAAATTTTCCAAAAGGTGATGTTTAAAGTCAATACTAAATTCAAATTCAATCATGTTTCTCAATAAACCAGTGTAATTATGCTTTTTATTCAAACTAGAAACAAATTTCACCTTCCAAAATAATTGTGCGAAAGAACAACAATCGGGTTCCCAAAATATTTTAAAACACTTGAGCAAAAAAAGAAAACAGGACACGGCAAAACATCCCAAATCATACCTTTAGCACAATTATTTATAAAAAACATCAAACTAGAACAAGAACTCACAGTTTTATCAAAACAGAACAAGAACAGTTAATATGTAAACCGAACTAGAACAAGAACAACAAAACCAACTCATTCATCCCAATCACATCTCAGAAAAAAACTAACAACAACATATGAGAGTTATAGGACCATACCTTATCAATTTTGACTATCCAACCGGTAAAACACTTCATGAACACCACTCTTCATCATTTAACCTCTATATCCAGTTCATGAGAACCTCGCAGAAAACAAGACAATCTTGTTAAACATCAAACTACACTTACACTCTACCAATAAAAAGACACACGGGTAACAGAAACACAAAACACAAAACAAGAACATACAAAGCTATAACACAAAAGCTATAACACAAAACAAGAACATAATAAGCCACTCATTCATAAAAAGCTATCAGACAATAATCATTAATTAAACTGAAACCCTAAATCATACAAACATATTTCAAAACCAAGATTAACATCAAATTAATCTCACGCTCGATGCCTAATAAGTCAAATCGACAACAAAGATGAACAATTCTAACAAGCAATCGAATTACTATGAAACCCTAACAATTCAAGATCACCGGAGATGAATTACAAAAACACAAAAAACATAGATCAGAAGACGAACTGTATCTCTCCAATTTGTTAGACGGTGGACCTCGCCGGACATCCGTCGTTGTCCCACCACTCCTCCGCCATCGTTGTCCCACCACTATGGAACCTTCGCCGTCGCCAAATCGTGAGAACCGAAGTGACAAACCCTAATAGGCTGGGTTACGCCAATACAGTCTCCAATCACCCTCCGTTTATCCCAAAAACCATCGAGATTAGCTGGATAAATCAACGATTTGATGTTAATCGGTTGATTTTTCCGGTGGAGAAGAATCGTGATTTATCCCCCACGAACGAGAGAGAAGAAAAAGAAGAGAGATGTCGAGAAAGAATGAAAAAATATGAGAAAAAGAAATTAACTTTTATATTTATCAGTTCACCAATCACTAAATGACACGTATCGTTGCTCAAGGGATTACTCCCAAACCTTCCCATAGAACCGATACTCGGCGTATTGGACTCAAATATTGGTTTTATAATATAATTTTAGGCCCCAAAATTAAGAGTAACCCATTAAATTACTGGAGTAATGATGCTGTAACAATTCCTTTTTTTTTTTTGTTCTCTCTCTCATCACATACTCTGTTTGACCAACTAATTCAATAAAAGCAATTGGATATTTTAACACAAAAATATATTATTCAACGACAAATGATTGTATTCACCAAAACAAAATAACGACAAATGATTGTTTTTTAATTTGGGCAAAACGACAAAATGATTTATATCTCGTATTAATGTTCTACCATTCAAGATTCATTAAAATTGAATTATAATTATATCTATTATCCAATTAATAATATAAAAACCTTAATAATAAAAGTAGTAAAATACATTATAGCATGTGTTAGTGATCATAGAGAATTTAAAAGTTTCGGGATATATGTTTAGTAATTTTTTTTTTTGGTCAAAATATGTTTAGTAATTATGTGGATTAGCCCGTATAAAGTTAAACTCTCTCAGGCACTTCTAACAAAGTTCTATTTATCAAGTTATTATCCAGATTTCACATATTTTTTGTTAACATAAGTGTTTTGTCTAATAGTATTTACCCTCATTATGGTAAACAACATCGAAAAAGACCTATAAATGAAACTCACCAAAGCAGATCTTACTACTCTTCTTCTATGCTGCTTTTTGGTATGTCTTCCTAAGCATTTTTCCTAAGTTCTATGGAACAAGTTATTATCCAAATTACATTCTGGACATTTATTTTAACAAAAAGTAGGTGAGATCTGGATAATAGTTTGTTCCATGCAGATTCGGTAGAAGTGATTGGAAATTTTTGAAAACTTTGTAACAATTATTATCTAGATTTCATCATATTCAATACTGCTGCAGACTGCAGAGATATGATTTTCTGCGCAGATCCATCTGAAAGTACAATGAGAAAACATAGACTAAACCATGAAAAAAATAATAATCTAATGGAGAACACCGGCTACAAGTATCTTAGCAGCTTCAATAGCAACTGCTCCCCGAAACACCACTAGTGAAAACATAGTGTTTGATAAGGATCACCTCGCTAGTCCAGCTCAAACTGCTGATCCTGTAGTCACTACAAAGAAAACAAGTGAGCCTAGTAAAAGAGGTAGAGGGTGACACAAAAATATATTATTCAATGACAAAATGATGTAGATCTTTGTATTAATGTTCTACCATTCAAGATTTATTAAATATGAATTATAGTTATATCTATTATCCATTATCCGATTAGTAATTTAAAAAACCTTAATCTATAATATTATTTTTGAAGTACATTTTGTGTTATGTCCTTAAAGTTTTGGTTATTTAATTTGTTTTATTTACAACATTAACCCCTAATTATTTTCCTAAAATAACAATTCCTAGTAACTCATTTAATGGAACTATTTAAATCGACATAATTTGATACATTTATTGCCATAAATAGCTTGACAACATCTATACATTTCGATTTTGTCAAAAACAACTCTACACATTAAATTTCTAATCCCATAAAAATCTTCAAACCTATTTTAATAGATCTTTAGAGACTGTATGATCTCTTAAATTTAAATGACACAACCGAGTTTGAGTAACAAATGATTACAATCATAATAATTATTATAATGTTAATAAAGTTCATAAAAACGAGAACCCAACTTTAGAAACTCAATAATCGGGTATATTTAACTTTAGCATCAAGAAAAATATTTAATATAATATATACCGTGTTAAGAAACTGAATATTAGTATGCGATAATGTTATCAACTCAAATAGGAAAACACTAAAATCTCTCTTTTATTGCTACGGATCGTAAACTCCTTGCTCATCAAGAATTTTCCATATATAAATATCAACTTCACAAACAAAACACAACACACAACCAAAACCACTAATATGACGGTTTTGAAACACGGGTTAAACCACTAATATGACGGTTTGTTATATAGCGGGACATGTTATTAACATGACGATTTGAATTAACATTAGTATAAATATAAAATATTATTAATTCGGTTTTGAAACACGGGTTAAATCTTCCTTTAATTATTTGGTCAATACCACTAATATAAGAATAATAGACATATTAAATCAAGGTAATTTAACTAAAATTTTGTAAAACAATTAAATCATTGGTAAAATTGTGACTTAATCCGAAAATAGCTTATAAATTACATATTTATGTATTTATTTCCCTTATTATTGTTCTAATAATTGACAATCCAAACAAAATTATTATTTAATTAAACAAAACAAACTAAATATAAAAAAACAAAAAATTAAAATATTTTTATTTTTAAAAAAATTGTCTTGCGGTGTATCACGAATTAAAATCTTGTAAAAATAGTAAAGTACATAATCGATGGTATATATATGGTAATGATCCAAGGAATTTTAAAATTCCACAATTTTCCTGATTTTAATTGACAAAAAAATAAAAAAATCTTTACAATACAGTAACATATTTCAGATGATTTTTTAGAAAAAAAAAAAAGAAAAAGAAGAAAAAAACGATTAACAAAACTTTTTAATATATAAGAAATTAGTACTCCAAAGTCCACAAAACCTGAAAAATGACAAATATATATATATATATATATATATAAAGGGCCTGAAATAAATGAAAATAGAATGCCAAATCTATTAATTACTCCCTTTGTCCCACGAAAATTGATGTTTAGAATTTTTTACACATTTTAAGAAAACAATGATTATTGAATTTAAATATATATTTTTCTTTGACTAAAGAGATATTATTTAATTTTAAACTAATAACAATTTAAAATTTTAAATATTTTTAATAATTAGTTATTGAAATTTACAAAATATTAATCTTTATTGGATAAAAAATATATCAAAACATCAATTTTTGTGGGATAGAGGGATTTGTGGGATAGAGGGAGCAGCAGTTGAGAAGAGAAGAAAGAGAGCGTTATTGGTTCGATAAAGACAGATAATTTGACTTTCCCGATTTATTTGGTGGCCGCCTTACCCCTTTTTTTTTTTTTTTTTTTAATTATTCCCTTTCGATTTCATCATCATCCCCTTGTTCTTCTTTCTTCTTCTTCATCCTTGTTGATTTCGCCATCCATCTCATCGCAATAATAAAACTCTCTCTAGATTCTTGCAAAAATCATGGAGGATCATCATCATTATCAATGGAAGAAGGATTATTTGGTCTGATAAAAGAGACCGAGAAGGATAATCACGACGGAGGGAGGGGGTGGAGAGATCGGAGAAATGAAGGGGATGATTCCTTCCGCCGCGAAACTCCGTTTCCGATCTTCTTCAATCGATTCGTATTGCTTCGCTCATGAGGCTTTCTCCGATTGTATCATCATCATCTCCGTCTTCTCCGTCCATTTCTTATAGCCCATTTTTTTCTTCTTCCTGTAATAATAATAATCTCCCTTCCTCGATCTTTTGCTTCCTTTCAATTTCACCATTGTAATCTCACCTCAAAACCTCCTCTCCGCTCCCTACTTTTGTTCAATTGGTTTGTTTGTTTTGTTTGTGCATACACATACATATATGGCTTCTGGTTCTGGATTTTTAGGTCAGATATCGTCCATGGAAGAGGCTGATTTCGCCGAGAAAGATCCTTCTGGCCGTTACATCAGGGTACCTCACCTTTTTTTTTTTTTTTTTTTTTTTTTTTTTTTATCCTCTCTGATTCTCTATGAAACTTCGTTTGATTCATGTGTACAAATTTGCATTCAATCTAATTTTTTTGAATTATGAGGAAAATGATCAGAACGTTTTGACCTAGTTTGAATGACTTCTCTTTGAATTAGCTAATAGCAATGTGTGTTTCGTTTACTGATATATTGCGTTTCAACTTTTAATCTGTGTTACACATACATTTTGGAACAATCAACTTTAAGTATCATGTTGCATTGTTGTTTTGTATAGTATATATGGTGGAAAAACAAAAGAGTGATTCATCTATTCGTTTTTTTTTTTTGTTTCCATTCTTCAGTATGATGATGTCCTGGGGAGGGGAGCTTTCAAGACTGTGTATGGTTCCTACACCCTATGCTTTTGTGTTTTTTGTTCCAAAGGAAAACTTGTTTGTTAACTCCCCCATCCATATATATATATATATATACCAGATATAAGGCGTTTGACGAAGTAGACGGGATTGAAGTTGCTTGGAACCTAGTTAGCATTGAGGATGTAATGCAGATGCCTGGTCAACTTGAAAGGCTCTATTCTGAAGTTCATCTACTAAAAGCTCTTAAACATGAAAACATCATCAAACTCTTCTACTCTTGGGTTGACGAAAAGAACAAGACTATTAACATGATCACTGAGCTTTTCACCTCTGGTAGTCTCCGGCTGTAAGTATCTATCTCCTCCTCACTTTCTCTTCTCTTATTATGATCCTTCGCTTTTTTGTTTTCTTCTCATTACCATTTCTTTCGATGCGCCAAGATACCGTAAGAAGCATAGGAAGGTCGATCCCAAGGCCATCAAGAACTGGGCAAGGCAGATTCTTAAAGGCTTGAACTATTTGCATTCTCAGACTCCTCCTGTTATTCACCGGGATCTTAAGTGTGACAATATATTTGTCAATGGAAATACTGGAGAGGTCAAAATTGGAGATCTCGGACTCGCAACTGTTCTGCAGCAACCCACTGCACGAAGTGTGATAGGTAGTAATACACCAAAAAAATATATATCCTCCTTCCTAGACCCTTGAAAATCTACTGTAGCTGAAATTTTTTGAGCGTATTCAGGTACTCCTGAATTCATGGCTCCTGAGCTGTATGAAGAGGAATACAATGAGCTTGTGGACATCTATTCTTTTGGCATGTGTATGTTGGAGATGGTAACCTGTGAATATCCATACAACGAGTGCAGAAACCAGGCTCAAATTTATAAGAAGGTCACCTCGGTAAGTCTTCCACGATCTTGACTTTTCATCACAATTATTTGTTGAAGCTGGGCTCCCCTTTGATGAAACTTTGCATTTGCAGGGTATAAAGCCGCAATCTCTCAACAAAGTTGATGATCCTCAAGTTAGGCAATTTATAGAGAAATGTCTTCTTCCTGCCTCTTTAAGACCAACTGCTCTAGATCTCTCCAAGGACCCGTTTCTTGCAAGAGATGGGTGCAAGGACTCTGCTCTTCTTGCTTCATCAAGCACAGCATCTAAACCTGTGAGACCACCACAGCATGAACATCTTCCCATGGATGTGGATCATAACGAGAATAGGAGTGTCTCCAGTGGCTCCTCTCGTAAAAGCAATGAAGACTACTCATGGTGCCAAACCATTGAACTTCAGAGGTTTGCAGAGGATAAGGAGTTCAGGTTGAGAGGAGAGAGGAGTGATGATGTCACGGCAGCAATGCTTCTGCGTATTGCTGGCTCATCTGGTTCGTTTGCTATAACAAATACCTTCTATCCAGACTCAGTCTTGTCACAGTTTTCATTTGCTGAATCAATTGAATGTCCTAATACAGGTAAATGTAGAATCGTACACTTTGCATTCTATCTGCATTCAGACACAGCTAAGGCAATCGCTGAGGAAATGGTTGAGGAACTGCATCTAACAAGCGAAGAAGTTGTTGTAATTGCTGACATGATAGATGACTTGATGATGCAACTTAACTCTGACCGAACCTCGTCGCATCATGATCAAAACTCTCCACATGTAGCCATTGACGATCATGAAGCAGCAAATCAGCAAACTGTGAACTCGAAAGATGAAGAAGCTGCAGGACAATCAATGAAGTCAGACATATCCGCAGACTATTACTTACCCTTCTCTTCAAACGACGCAAACGCTGCCATGGAGGCTGGTCGAGATGCAGAGTCGATGAACTCGTTTCTGGATTCTTGCTCAATGATGTCAACCATCTACAATCTTTCCATTTCAGACAATGACTACCCAGAAGACCTCAAGACTGAACTGAACTTGATCGAGTCACAGTTTAATCAATCCTTCCAAGATCTACTGAAACTGAAAGAGGATGCTATAGAGAACGCAAAGCGGAAATGGATTACGAAAAAGCAAAAAGCTGTGATCATCTCCTGATTTTGATATTTACTCTTCTTTTGGTGTCTTCTCTTCCCCTGAGATTAGTGTTACATTACATTTGGTGTTTGGATATATTTGATTTGATGTAAAGAATTTTTTTTACTTGACAAACTAAAAAAAAAAAAAAAAAAAAAAAACTGTTAAAGAAGCTAACATTTATTTAAAAGGTAGACAGATTTTGCACATAATTGTTCCAGAGATTAGATGCGATCTCATCTCTTAGCCTTAAACTATCTCCAACTTCGTCTGGTGGAAACCCATGTTCATGCCCCTCTTCTAAAGCCGCCACTCCTCTATCTCCTCCTGCTTCCGGCATAGTCTCTTCTTCAAACATTCTAAACACCATATTCATCTGGTTTCTCCAAGCGGACGTAGTTGTGCAGTGCACAAGCCGCAATCACTAGCTTCACTTGTGTTTGCAGAGGATACGGTGGAGCTGATGTCAGAATCGGAAACCGTTCTTTCAAAGCTCCAAAAGTCCTGCGAATAGCTCGATGCAACAACTTGTGTCGCTCATTGAACATTTCCTTTGCTTCTTCTTCTCCTGAGTTGGTTGAAACACCGTGATACGGCGCGAGAAAGCCAGGAAGATTCGGGTACTTGTGATCTACAATGTAGTATTTGCCTTGAGGGACTCCTAACTTGTTACGCCGAGACAAAGCTGCAGTGAGAACTTGTTGATCAGAAGCTGAACCTTCCCAACCAGCTAACACGTAACGGAACCTAAGATCGAAGGAAGAGGCTGCAAGAACGTTTTGGGTAAGAAGTCCATTGCAGTTCCGAAACGGACCTTGCTCGTCGACTCCAACCATAACAGGTATATGAAAGCTATCAACAACGCCAACACAGTCTTTGAAATAAGGATAGAATCTAGGATCATCATCCTCTAAGGTATCAGAATCCGGATTGGATTGAAACAAATCAACGGAGATTGCAATAACTGCATTCAGAACATTGTTGAAGTGGCGGCTGATGGTTTCACCAGAGTAACAGAAGAGTTCTTGAACAGCTCGAGTTCGAAGATTATGACCAATGATGAACAGAAAGATTGTTAACTGTTCCTCGATCTTGATACGGTTAGTGTGACGCAATAAGCCTCTGGTCTGAAAGAGATCACAGACCTTATAGAAGACAGGCTTGTCCATTCGGAAATTATCAAAACATTGTTCGTTTGGACCATTGAGGATTTGGTATACGAACTTGTTACCATCGGGGATTGGAGTAAACAGCTTCTTCTTTGTCTCCTTCGCCTGAGATCGCCATAGATGCTTCTTTAGCGACGCAGCTAAACAATCTCGATCTCGGAACTATCTGAAAGCGATGATAAGAGAGAGAATAAAAATGTTCGACGATATGTCCTTTTTTTTTTTTTTGGGGGGGGGGGGGGGGGTAAATATCAATTTATAAACTGATTTATAAACTGATAAATATCAATTTATAAACTGATTTTCTTTTTCTTTGGTCAAATAAACTTTTTTTTTCCTACAAATTATGAAACTTAAATATTCAAATGTTTTTTTGACGAAAGTTAATATATTTTGTAATTAAAACTAGGTTTGGACCGGCACGTACGTGCGGGGTCATATTTATCAATATAATTCAAATTTAAATTGGTTTAGTTTTAGTAAATTTGCGAATATTTGAAATAGTTATGATTTCACTACAAAGTTTTAATCCAAGTATGCCCGGATCAAACTTGAACCAAATTAGTAACTGTTAGATTTTTATTAAACCCGTATACTATTAAATCAAATAAAAAATAACAAAAAATCAAACTTTTCAAATGGGATAACCTAAATAATCAAGCTGTGCAAACACACCTCGATAGGTATATCCCGCAACAAATTTAATATTTTTTTGACCCATATAAAACCCGTTTCGTGAAACCCACATGAGTAATGTGGGACACACCTATAGATGTGTGTTTGCCCAACTTGATAATTTAGGGTATTCCATATATTTTTTTCCTAATTTATATAAAATATTTAAAGGGATTGGGTAAGAGATTCAAACGTCGTATTTCCATTTGGATATCATCATAAAGTAGATATTTACCCTTTTCCAAGTTGACACTTAATCAAATTAGTTAGGTTTTGAGAACTGAATATAGTTAAAAAAAAAACACATTCGGGAGATTCTTGATGTAGGACATTTTCGATATAAGACAAACTTTTATTCCCGATTGGAAAAGGATGGAACAGAAGCAAAAATTACCGAAGTCCCGCATTTTGCAAAAACACAAAGATAAATTATAGTATATTTATATATTATATAATATAATAAAAATATTACAAAATTAATTGAATTTTTTATTCTTGTTATTTTATGTATGGTTCATCTATATTGGAGCACACTTTAATTTTAATGTCTTTAATTGTTATTTTGAACATTGTTAGGCTATATAATTTGGACAAAAAAAAACATGTTACATATAAGAATGTAAGCAATAATTTATGGTAAGTCTAATATGTTAATTTATAGTTATTAATTTATCAAATTATAAGCTGATCCATAAAAACAATTTGGGACCAAGAAAAATAATATTGTTTATCGATTATTAATTTTTTTTTTAGAAAGATTCATTTATATGGTTTTAAAATGTTGAATAAATTCATAGATAAGTTTAAAAATAAAACATTGATCCTTTTCAGAAAACTGTTTGGCAAATTTGTCAATTATCATCACACAATTTATTATAAATTTCCAAATTATAAATTACGGGGTGGACATTATTATGAAAAAACCAAATGACTTAAAACAAAAAAAAAGGAGCAATGACAATGTTGAGTAGTAAAAGGGACAAAAAAAAATGGAAAATAGATGGCTAACTACATGAAGTATAGGTGAATACATGGTCACACATACTAATTATATTATTGTATACTAAACTACACGAAGTATATGTATTACATGGTCACATGCATGAACTATATAACGTCATGTGTTCAACACCATAGACATACAATCTGGTATACTGATTGATTAATTCCGGTGAAGACTGGTGTTGACTCCGACATTGACCAAAAAAATATTAAATCATTTATGGTTTTTATTAATTAAAAAATATTCTATTCAATATCTAATTATTTTTATATATTTCCAAAATATATTTTAAATGTAAACTAGAGAACCCAAACCTTAAAAAAATTATAAGAGTTTTGGTTGAATTTGGAGTGTTTAGACAACACTTATACCCATTTTGTCCCGAAACAGGCTAAAACCGAGAAAAAATTGATTCGAAGCAGTAAACAGCTTTCTTTTGTGTGTGACAATCCAATGCATTTGACTAATTTTAAGAATTCGGGATGAATTTGGAGTGTTTAGACAACCCTTATACCCATTTTGTCCCGAAACAGGCTAAAACCGAGAAAACATTGATTCGAAGCAGTAAACAGCTTTGTTACTGTTTCTAGGGTCAGAATGTGTAACAATCCAATGCATTTGACTAATTATAAGAGTTCGGGATGAATTTGGAGTGTTTAGACAACACTTATAACCATTTTGTCCTTGAACAGGCTAAAAAAGAGAAAACAGGCCAAAACCAAGAAAACATTGATTCGAAGCAGTAAATAGCTTTGTTTGTGTTTCTAGGGTTAAAATATGTAACAGTCCAATGCATTTGACTAATTATAAGAGTTTTGGTTGAATTTGGAGTGTTTAGACAACACTTATACCCATTTTGTCCCGAAACAGGCTAAAACCGTGAAAACATTGATTCGAAGCAGTAAACAGCTTTCTTTTGTGTGTGACAATCAGATGCATTTGACTAATTGTAAGAATTCAGGAAGAATTTTTGGAGTGTTTAGACAAGAGTTGTACCCATTTTGTCCCGAAACAGGCTAAAACCGAGAAAACATTGATTCGAAGCAGTAAAATACTTTGTTACTGTTTCTAGGTTCAGAATGTGTGACAATCCAATGCATTTGACTAATTGTAAGAGTTTGAGATGAATTTGGAGTGTTTAGACAACACTTAAACCCGTTTTATCCCAAAACAGGCTTAAACCGAGAAAACAAGCTAAAACCAAGAAAACATTGATTCAAAGAAGTAATCAGGTTTTTTACTGTTTCTAGGGTCAAAATATGTAACAATCCAATGCATTTGACTAATTATAATAGTTCGGGTTGAATTTGGAGTGTTTAGACAACACTTATACCCATTTTGTCCCAAAACAAGCTTAAAACGAGAAAAAGGCTAAAACCGAGAAAACATTGATTCGAACCAGTAAACAGCTTTGTTTGGGGTTTCTAGGATCAAAATGTGTGACAATCCAATGCATTTGACTAATTGTAAGAGTTCGGGATGAATTTGGAGTGTTTCGACAACACTTATACCCATTTTGTCCTGAAACAGGCTAAAACCGAGAAAATATTGATTCGAAGAAGTAAACAGCTTTGTTACTGTTTTGAGGGTCAGAATGTGTGACAATCCAATGCATTTGACAAAATTTAAGAGTTCGGGATGAATTTGGAGTGTTTAGATAACACTTAAACCCGTTTTATCCCAAAGCAAGCTTAAACCGAGAATACAGACTAAAACCAAGAAATCATTGTTTTGAAGTAGTAAACAGCTTTGTTACTGTTTCTAGGGTTAAAATACGTAACAATCCAACGCATTTTTGACTAATTATAAGAGTGTGGTTGAATTTGGAGTGTTTAGACAACACTTATAACCATTTTGTCCCTAAACAGGCTAAAAATGAGAAAACAGGCGAAAACCATGAAAACATTGATTCGAAGCAGTAAATAGCTTTGTTTGTGTTTATAGGGTTAAAATATGTAGCAATCCAATGTATTTGACTAATTATAAGAGTTCTGGTTGAATTTGGAGTGTTTAGACAACACTTATACCCATTTTTTCCCGAAACAAGCTAAAACTGAGAAAACATTGATTCGAAGCAGTAAACAGCTTTGTCACTGTTTCTAGGGTCAGAATGCGTGAAAATCCAATGAATTTGACTGATTGTAAGAGTTTGGGATTAATTTGGAGTGTATAGACCACTAAAACCCGATTTATCCCAAAACAGGTTTAAACCGAGAAAACAGGCTAAAACCGAGAAAACATTGTGTTGAAGCAGTAAACAGCTTTGTTACTGTTTCTATGGTCAAAATATGTAACAATCCAATGCATTTGACTAATTATAAGAGTTCGGATTGAATTTGGAGTGTTTAGACAACACCTATACCCATTTTGTCCCAAAACAAGCTTAAAAAGAGAAAACAGGCGAAAACCGAGAAAACATAGATTTGAAGCAGTAAACAGCTTTTTTGTGTTTCAAGGGTCAAAATATGTAACAATCCAATGCATTTAACAAATAATAAGGGCACATGTTGAATTTGGAGTTTTTAGACAACACTTATACCCATTTTGTCCCGAAAAAAACTAAAACCAATAAAACATTGATTTAAAGCAGTAAACAACTTTGTCACTGTTTCTAGGGTCAGAATGTGTGAAAATCCAATGCATTTGACTAATTGTAAGAGTTTGGGATGAATTTGGAGTGTTTAGACTACACTTGAACCCGTTTTATCCCAAAACAGGTTTAAACCGAGAAAACAGGATAAAACCGAGAAAACATTGTGTTGAAGCAGTAAACAGCTTTGTTACTGTTTCTATGGTCAAAATATGTAACAATCCAATGCATTTGACTAATTATATGAGTTCGGATTGAATTTGGAGTGTTTAGACAACACTTATACCCATTTTGTCCCAAAACAGGCTTAAAAAGAGAAAACAGGCGAAAACCGAGAAAACATTGATTCGAAGCAGTAAACAGTTTTTTTGTGTTTCAAGGCTCAAAATATGTAACAATCCAATGCATTTTACAAATTATAAGGGCTCGGGTTGAATTTGGAGTTTTTAGACAACACTTACACCAATTTTGTCCCAAAACAGGCTGAAGCCGAGAAAAAAATAATTCGAAGCAGTAAACAGCTTTGTTTGTGTTTCTAGGATCTAAATGTGGGAGAATCCAATGCATTTGACTAATTATAAGAGTTCGGGATGAATTTGGAGTGTTTAGACAACACTTATACCCATTTTGTCCCGAAACATGCTAAAACCGAGAAAACATTGATTCGAAGCAGTAAACAGCTTTTTTTTTGTGTGTGAAAATCCAATGCATTTGAGTAATTGTAGGAATTCAGGATGAATTTGGAGTGTTTAGACAACACTTATACCCATTTTGTCCCGAAACAGGCTAAAACCGAGAAAACATTGATTCGAAGAAGTAAACAGCTTTGTTACTGTTTCTAGGGTCAGAATGTGTGACAATCCAATGCATTTGACAAATTTTAAGAGTTCGGGATGAATTTGGAGTGTTTAGACAACACTTAAACCCATTTTATCCCAAAGCAAGCTTAAACCGAGAACACAGGCTAAAACCGAGAAATCATAGTTTTGAAGCAGTAAACAGCTTTGTTACTGTTTCTAGGGTCAAAATATGTAACAATCCAACGCATGTGACTAATTATAAGAGTTGGGTTGAATTTGGAGTGTTTAGACAACACTTATAACCATTTTGTCCCTAAACATGCTAAAAAAGAGAAAACAGGCGAAAACCAAGAAAACATTGATTCGAAGCAGTAAATAGCTTTGTTTGTGTTTCTAAGGTTAAAATATGTTGCAATCCAATGAATTTGACTAATTATAAGAGTTCAGGTTGAATTTGGAGTGTTTAGACAACACTTATACCCATTTTGTCCCGAAACAAGCTAAAACCAAGAAAACACTGTTTCAAAGCAGTAAACAGCTTTGTCACTGTTTTTAGGGTCAGAATGTGTGACAATCCAATGCATTTAACTAATTGTAAGAGTTCGGGATGAATTTGGAGTGTTTAGACAATACTTAAACCCATTTTGTCCCGAAACATGCTAAAACCGAGAAACCATTGATTTGAAGCAGTAAACAGCTTTTTTTGTGTGTGACAATCCAATGCATTTGACTAATTGTAAGAATTCGGGATGAATTTGGAGTGTTTAGACAACACTTATACCCATTTTGTCCCGAAACAGGCTAAAACCGAGAAAAAATTCATTCGAAGTAGTAAACAGCTTTTTTTTGTGTGTGACAATCCAATGCATTTGACTAATTGTAAGAATTCATGATGAATTTGGAGTGTTTAGACAACACTTATACCCATTTTGTCCCGAAACAGGCTAAAACCGAGAAAACATTGATTCGAAGAAGTAAACAGCTTTGTTACTGTTTCTAGGGTCAGAATGTGTGACAATCCAATGCATTTGACAATTTTTAAGAGTTCGGAATGAATTTGGAGTGTTTAGATAACACTTAAACCCGTTTTATCCTAAAGCAAGCTTAAACCGAGAACACAGGCTAAAACCGAGAAATCATTGTTTTGATGCAGTAAAGAGCTTTGGTACTGTTTCTAGGGTTAAAATTTTGTAACAATCCAACGCATTTGACTAATTATAAGAGTTGGGTTGAATTTGGAGTGTTTAGACAACACTTATAACCATTTTGTCCTTAAATAGGCTAAAAAAGAGAAAACAGGCGAAAACCATGAAAACATTGATTCGAAGCAGTAAATAACTTTTTTGTGTTTCTAGGGTTAAAATATGTAGCAATCCAATGTATTTGACTAATTATAAGAGTTCTGGTTGAATTTGGAGTGTTTAGACAACACTTATACCCATTTTGTCCTGAAGCACGCTAAAACCAAGAAAACATTGATTCGAAGCAGTAAACAGCTTTGTCACTGTTTCTAGGGTCAGAATGTGTGAAAATCCAATGCATTTGACTAATTGTAAGAGTTTGGGATGAATTTGGAGTGTTTAGACTACACTTAAACCCGTTTTATCCCAAACCAAGTTTAAACCGAGAAAACAGGCTAAAACTGAGAAAACATTGTGTTGAAGCAGTAAACAGCTTTGTTACTGTTTCTATGGTCAAAATATGTAACAATCCAATGCATTTGACTAATTATAAGAGTTCAGATTGAATTTGGAGTGTTTAGACAACACCTATGCCCATTTAGTCCCAAAACAGGCTTAATAAGTGAAAACAAGCGAAAACCAAGAAAACATTGATTCGAAGCAGTAAATAGCTTTGCTTGTGTTTCTAGGGTTAAAATATGTAGCAATCCAATGTATTTGACTAATTATAAGAGTTCTGGTTGAATTTGGAGTGTTTAGACAACACTTATATCTATTTTGCCCCGAAATATGCTAAAACCGAGAAAACATTGATTCGAAGCAGTAAACAGCTTTTTTTGTGTGTGACAATCCAATGCATTTGACTAATTGTAAGAATTCGGGATGCATTTGGAGTGTTTAGACAATACTTATACCCATTTTGTCCCGAAACAGGCAAAAACCGAGAAAAAATTGATTCGAAGCAGTAAACTGCTTTTTTTTTTGTGTGATTGTAACGCCCCCGAACCGTACTATGACCACGCAGGCCATGGTACAGCCACGGAACGCTACAATGGGAATTGCACCGGGTCAATCCGGTCGAGGGACGGAAGCTGCAGACTTCCCGACCGGTTCATCCTAGTACAACTCCACCCGCAGCCGAGACTACTTAGGCTTTGCAACCCTTGCGACCTGGTGCGTTGTGTCAGCCCGGACAAGGCCGAGTATCATTTGCAACTTGCCATGCCTTTGCAAAATCGAATGTATATTACTTCAATAGTTCTTTGCATTTGAAAACAAAAACATTAAAGCAATATACAAAAGATAGTCGGGTAATGTTTATAAAAACATAGGGTTTTGCAAGAAACACAAGAAAAACCCTATCCGGTACCCTAAAGCTTGCTCCGGCTCTAGACTCACTTAGGCTTCCCTGCAAGACAAAAGCAATATCATGAGTAATCTAAGATTACTCAGTGAGCCTGGGTACCCCTTTCATCCTAAACAGGATACTACTTCCCAACCCGACTACCCCAAGCAAGTTAACAAACAAGCAAGGCAAGTCATCAAGGCTACACAGCAGAAGCTATAGCGGAAGCAAAACAACAACAAGGCAAACAAGCCTACAATAACAAGTCTAAGCAACACTATGCAAGACTAAGCTATCAACATGCAAGACGAAGCTATCAACATGCAAGCCAACAACAAAACAATAACCAACAAGCGAGAAAGAAATAGAACGACACGACTCTACTCGGACGATCTAAACTCGCTAACCACAGAGAAAGACGACTAAAGGAACAAGGATCTCTTGGACACTTTAGACTCTTAACCACACCACACGAAAAGGTAAGGATAGCTAGAATAGTACAAGGGACTCTTGACATCCTAGACTCCTTCACCTAGGGCCCTTCGATAATCTGTTCCGTTCCTCCACACTACCCATGCTAAAACCTTCCCGGTAACTAGCATGAGCTCCCATGCTGAAACCACCCAGGTAACCAGCATGAGATCCACCAAAGTTACATCGTCATGTAACGGTCACGCTAATAGCTAGTTAGCCGTGACTGTGTCTCGCGTAAGTGGTTTTAAACTTCTTGCGAGACACCCACATACATACGGAACCAGAAATATCGACTACACTTCTTCTAGCTAAGACTCAAGAAACGAATTCAAGAGACTTTGCTAAAACACACTTACCACCGAAACAAGCAAGAAAGTCGAGCCATCAAGCAAGAACAATCATGCTACACAACATGCGATAAACAACAAGAACGAGAATGAAAATTCAAAGATCTTATGATTAAAATATGCATGCAAATGCTTAAAATCACTTAAGCAAATACTCAACCATCCGCATGCCAAAATGATCTGATTTAACTAAGTAAATCTCATTTAAAATGCGCATGCAACAAAATTCGGTTTTAAACTTAAAAATCATTAAGTTTACTTAGCATCAAGCTAACCTCAACCGAAAATATGCAAATAAAATTGCAAACATCCTATCTCCTTTCATGCATGCAACCGGTTTATTAAGCAGGTTATGCTAATAAAACTCGCTAAGTCACATGATGCATGAAAACCTTCTCACCAAATTTTAAGTCCACCGTTTCCTTAAAATGCAACCGGATTAACACTTAACCCATTCTTAGGTGAGATCAATGCATGTACTTACTTGCGCATGGTGATTTCATCATAAATCCTACCATGAATGCATGCAATCGATTTTAAACCGAAATGAACATGCAACTACTCTACATGCCTTACCACCAAACTCACATGCACATGGTTACCTTCTCATAAAGCCTACCATGATCCACATGCAACAGAATTAAACTAATTCTACATGCATGCATTACCGCAGCACTCACGTTCACATGGTTATCCTACCATGAACCGCATGCAACAAAATTAAACATGCATTACCGCAGCACTCACCCCTTATGCCGATGATGGAAACTCGGATTTCACTGCACCACTTGATCAGATCTCTCTTCTTAGCTCCAACCGCTAAGCACCCCTTGGTGAGGGTCATTACATTCTCCCCCCCCCTTATAAGAATTCGTCCCCGAATTCTCCAACCATCTCCTCCTTTTTTGGGGATGTTGTTACTCCTTGTCATCGGTGCCCTTATTTTGTGATCACTATCACCTTAAAATCTCCATCGAAGACAGTCTTGAAAGTATAAACTTCCTTTTTCTTCTTCTTGGTCCTTTTTCTTTTCTGCCATGGCTCCTCCATTTTATTCTTACTCCACGTACACCATTCGCTGATGCTTTTGGAAGGCTTCTTCATCTCCAGCATTCACTTACTCCTCCATAATTCTCCAAACTTTCAAGCATTAAAGGTCTCTTCTTAATGCTAATACTGGTCCGCTCCTTCGAATTCTCGAACTTAAAGCTTTTCTTTCTTCAGCATTTGTCCGCTTTCTTCTTTTGGCTCTTATATCTCTACTCCTTAGAGATCTTTGCCCTTTTTTTTTCCAATTTCTTTAGCTCCACTTAGCTTTCTCAAACTCCGCTTTTTCTGATGATTTCATCATCCTTCGGCCATACTTGGATCAATAGAAACTTTACTAGTCTCCGATGCTACTCACATCTGATCCTCCCTTGGTTGACTTCGCAAATCAACTCCTTTTTAATTCTTTTCCTCTCAAGGCTTGGGTATACCTTACACTCCTTATTCGCCATTTAGCATACGATGCTCTCTCCTTTGCCCTTACTTAGTTTAGAGAAATATTACTTTTCTCTGCCTTGGTTTAACATAGAAATGTTTTCTTCGCCATTCATTAACTTCTTGCGTTCTCTTTGTCTAATCATAGACAGCTCGCCTTTTACTCTTATTATCTCCTTGCACCCTCTTATGCATTTAGCTCTTGGAACATGCATTACTTCTGCACTTCCTTGCCTGCTCTTAGCCCCTTTTTGATTTACTTTGCCAAT
>NC_141889.1:27373538-27409499 GCF_030686135.1 Camelina sativa | reverse complement strand
GCATTAAGACTTCCAAGAACTTCGCCGATTTGTCTGAATTGCTCCATCAGACAGACAAATGTTCTGTTGTGAAAATCCTCAAAATCTCTTTTCTCTCTCTAATCAAAAGCAACAAAACTGTTGAATGAACCAATCAAAATTTCAACTGCAGCAGATCAGAATTAGACCAAAGAAACATTTCAGACATTATTAAATAGGGTTTTGAGGCAAAACAAAAAAAACCTGAAACGAAGATCCTTTTATAGAAAGTCAAGGATCGATCAATGGAGCGAGCATACAAAAATCACATCATACAATCACAAAAAAACCTGATCACACCAAACAAGAATCTTAGAAACTTTAAGAGAGAATGGAATTATCAACCGTCTCAATTTTACCTGTAGAGAACGTCTCTCACCGTTACCAGACAATAAAACTTGGATTCACCGGTAGATTCAAAGGAGAAAGGAATCAAAAGGTGGACAGAAACGTATATTTTTTTCTTTCCCAGAATTGTGATTAATCGTTGAAAACATGCATGTCCTGGTTCGTTGGAGTCCCATATATAATAATAATGTCATCCCGCGAGTTTGTCATACTATAAGATACTTTTTATGTTATGGTCGTCACGTCGCCAAATTATCCATGCGTCCTGAAGATTTTTTACTCAGCACTCAATGATTCAATACGTGAATGTGTTGAGCTGTCAACCAAAAAAAAATAGATATGTGGCATGACAACATTTCATAGACGAATTAAATAAACAGAAATGATGTGATTAGAACAAAAATATTAAAATTTACTAATTGTGTTTTAAAAAAATGCAACTCCGGTTTGGTTTACAAACCAAAATTTACAAATGGATTGGGTTTTCAGATCCTTAATTTGGAAATTTTCTGTTTCCTCCGAATCTTCTCATGGAGTCAGCTATGAACTCATCTCAGGTGCAGTCTTTACAAAAAAAACTTGATCGATTAAATCTTCTGCTTATTCTTTTGGATACATGCTATAGAGCACTAAATGTGTCATTTATACGGTATATATATCTTTTGATATGTCCAATACCAAGTTGTTGTCAAGAAACAAAGAAGGTGTAATGATCGTGAGTTCACCTGCTCAGATAATAACAACAATATTGAGTGTGGTGTACACATCTTGAAAGATGGATATGATGACTATTTTGACTGTGAACCTATAGCTGTAGGGAACATCTGCTACCAAATTGTTGAGGTGTCTAAAGCTGAGAATGTGGATAGCACTAAAACACACAGGTTGTTGGAGTTGCTTCAGGAAGCTTGGTCAAACGCTCCCATTCTGATTTGTAAAATCTCTGACTATTTCATCTTTTCCTACAATTTGTAATAATAATAATCTTTTGATTCAAGTCACAAACCTATCATTAGGGTGAACAGGTTCCATCCAAAGCAGATATATGCCGCCTAAGGGTTCCCACACACTTAGCCTACTTGAGGAGTAAAACAGGTTGATCCCTTTTAACTAATCAAAGCCAATGTCAATCCCACTGTCTGCAAATGTTTGATTTACATGAATGTAATTATCTTGCATGTATTTAATCAGATATGTGTCAGTTCGTTCTCTATCAGAACGTCTGTTTTACATTATTTGGTGGTGACTTGTTTCATAAGCAACACATAAGTCACGAAGTGGACGTGACCATGAGCAAGGTTCTGTTTCGAATTCACTTACTGAGACAATGAGTGAAAACAGACAAGTAATTAACCCATGAACTGACACTTTCACCATTTTTGCCAGATTGATTGCTCTTAGAATCGTAATCCTGTTTCCATTGGCCTTAATTAGCTGTATAAGTACTAAGAAAAAGTACTGTTATCTTTGTGATCTTGACTTGAATCTAGAATCATAATAATGTTTCCATCTGCCTTAGTGAATTACGTTATATAGTCTATATAGTTTAGCCTTGAGTGATCTGATTTTGGAGAACTTCTAGAACATATGGCGGCTGAGACTGGTTTATAAAAGCTTCTTCTGGTTCAAAGCCTAAAACGGCCATTTGAATGAGTCTTGAGTATGTAAAATCTATATAATTCTGAACACTTTTTTTATGTTATAAACTTCTTGCAGTAATTATTAACATTCGTCTATTGTTCTTGAACTCAACTTTCCATCAAGATCTGTCAGGACATCATCTGTTTGTATTCAGAACCCTTTTGTATTATGAATGCTGGAAAACAGAACAAATCAAAAATTCAATTATATGACACAAATTATACAACAGATCAGAATGAGACGACCAAAGAAAAATTTAGACATCATTTAATAGGGTTTTTGAGGCACAGCCTGAAATGAAGGATCGATCAATGGAGCATACAAAAATCACATAATACAGTGTCCTTGTTCTTTGGATGTTATGGATAATGATGATTTTAAATATTTGAATGTGTGTAGTGACTACTGAAGTTTATATAATTGATCATATTCTGGTTGCTTGCATCTTACTCAAATTTGGATTGATACCCTTTATGCTGCAACAACATAAAGGTAATTGAAACCCCTTCCATTCCACCTAGATGTTCATCCATGACAAATTAGCCACGCAGAAATGATTCGATTAAAATATTAATTTGAAAGTTACTAATTAAAGTCACTCTCATCGTCGGCTAGCCCGGTTGCGGGGGTACGTTGCCTTGCTTTGGTTACTTATTCTAATTGAGTAGTTCTGTTATTTCATTGGCAAACGAGTTACTCAATAACTCATGAAAGTAATTTGCGTTTTTCCGTTGGGGTTTTTTTTGTCTTCTTCTTCGTTTTGTTTGTGCATGCTCAGTAGATTTTGGTTTGTTGATCACTCGTATGATTTTCAATTTGGGCTATATTATACATGGTTGACTTAAAAATAAAAGATCTAGTCTCAGTTTTTAAACCACATATATTAAAAATTCTATAAATTAATACTGTATAAATTAGTAAACACTATAAATTAATAAATTTTATTATTTACGAGTCGGATCAGTGTAAAAAATATCAAAGTTCAATAAAATAATAAGAAAATAATTTTTTTGAAATTCCTAGGTAAAAGATGATCCCAATAATATCATAATTTAATAATCATGTAAATTTACACACACACAAATATATATATATATATATATAATTTATAGAGTTTACCATCAATATACATATATATATATGCATTATAATGATAGATTTTCTCCTACAGCTCATAACTATAAAACATTTGTTATGTTGTATTTTTAAACTAAAATATTATAAAATATTATACTCCCTCCGTTTCAAAATACAGTCAAACCTTGGTAAATTAATACTCTCTATAAATTAATAAATTTCTCCGGACCCAAGTTGGGACCAATGTAATTTTGGACATAATTCGATAATATAATAAAATAATACTTTTCTTGAAAATCCTTTGTAAATATATGGTCCCAACAATAATATAAATTAATAATTTTATAAAATTATCAAAATATATGTATATATATGAACATTAATTTTTGGTAGACCTCTTTTCTAATAATCCTACTATATTAAACACTTCTAGTTTTCTCTTCAAAACATGAGAATTGTTATTTTCCTTGTAATTGATTATATAAAAATATTATTTATAACAATTAAATCTTAGTTTTAAATTTTTTTTAAAAAAAATTACCAAATATGGACAATATCTCTATAAATTAATAATTATTAATTTATCGATAAAATAAAACCTCTATAAATTAATAAATTTATGGCAGTCCCAACATTATTAATTTATAGAGGTTTTACTGTATAAGATGTTTTGAGTAAAGCACGCAGATTAAGAAATGACCACTTTAAAAAAGTTTAACCAATCACAAACAGGACTACATAATATAAAATATTAAACTAATCTAAAAGTTACATAGAAACTTGAAAACATCCTATATTATGAAACAAAAAAACTTTTCTAAACATCCTATATTATAAAACGGAGGGAGTATAACATATTATAAAAATTGCTAAAAATTTTCAAAGTTTTCAAATTTCTAGATAAGCATCATTTTCATTTTGATGTTTTATAGGTTATTACAATAGAGACAAGTAATATTATTATTATAAATTTGAATTTATGTATATCATGTTTATAAGTGAATTTTTTTATAGTATTTCTAATTTACCGTCAATAATTTTTTCTAAATATTACAAATTCAATTGTAAAACCATAAAATTTATAACATTCCAAAGTCTAATCTTCTTTTGCTAAAATTTTCTCAACTCATAATATTTAAGAATTTTAAAAATTAAAATATATATATCTATATTATATATTATTTATTAATTTAAAGATAAGTTAATATCAATATAAATTAACAAAATGTCATGATCACAACGTTATTAATTTATAGATAAGTTAATATCACTGTATATCCTTATTTTTAGTTCTAATTACAAAAATATCATTCAATATATTCTATTGTCACTGTTCATAATCTGCTCGATAATACTTTACATCCAAGATCAAAGATATTGTTCATCATATGATATAAGAAATATATTTTGTAATTTTAGCGAATAATCAGAATAAATTTTACAATTTTACATATATTGATATCAATATAAACTTGATTTTAATCTAATTTTAATGATATTATTTTATGATATCCATTAGACTATTTATCACCAAATAGTGTCAAATAATTTTTGATTTGTGTAGATAACTATTTTATTTATATGTTAAATATTATAGTATCATGATAATTCCACATCGTATGTCTTAGAGCATAATTATTGAGTTAAACGAGTTATCATATTATACAATATAATATAATAATATGGGCTATATTAATTAATATACATGGTTGACTGAAAAATAAATTATCTAGTCTCAGTTATAAATTTATTAGTTCTCTCTCTTCCTCTTTTTTTAAACTACATTTATCCTTATTTTTAGTTCTAATTACAGAAATGTCATTCAACATATTCATAATTTGCTCGATAACACTACACATCCAAGATCGAAGATACTGCTCATCATATAATATAGTAAATATATTTTGTAAATTTTGTTTATAAAGAAGAAGGTTTGCAAAACGATTTATTTTTCCTTGGATAAGTTATTGGTTATTCTATCCTTCATGGTCAATGGTCATAGTTAAACAAAGCCCGGAAGCTTACAATCTGATCAATAATTTGATTAGAACACCACATACATACCGATAATGTTATTTGTTTCTTATTTTGTAAATTTTAAAAAAACAACTAATCTCATTGGTTTTTTTCTGCAGTCTTATTGCCGAAAGAGCATTGACGAACCATTTTTTGGTCATGTCAGAAGGTGAATTTCTGGAATTTGGCCAGTCACCATTTTATAGATCTTGTCAGGCCCGGTCATGCATCAAAAAATTTTAAAAAACATTTTTATGAGGCCTCAGATTTTCGATATCCATTTTGTAAGAATATTTATTTTTGAAAAATTAATAAATTTTAAACAAGTAATAGGCCCATAATTAATAAAAAATCTCAGTAAAATAGTTAAAGAAGACCCCAAAAATTAGCAAAGTCAACCCAAGTTTAATTAAAAGGCCTCATAATTAGCAAAAAGGCCTCATAATTAATAAACTAGCCCAAAATTAGCAAAAAAACTACAAAATTAGCAAAAAAAAATCTCATATTAAAAAAGCACCATAATTCCCCAAAATTAACAAAAAAAATTTATGGGAATTAATGGCTAATAAAAAAAATATTTTGGGCTAAAATAGTTAACAAAAATTTCTCCAAAATTAATAAAAAAATTATTAAGAACCCATAATAAACAAAATATATATCAGTTTTTATTTTTTACAAAGCCTAAAAAAAAAAAAATCCTATTTGGGCCCGGATATCGCCAGCACCGGGTATTCTATATCAAAATTTCTTTGACATCAATAACAAAAAAAAAATGCACAAATAATTATGGGAGGTAGTGATTGGCATATTAGAGAACGGAGGTGACCAAGCAAAACAATTCCGCATGTCCGTGAAAACAGTAATGATGTCAAGGTTTGTATTTTTACACATATATACTAACTAATTTGTATTTCATAACCCATTCCAAACATAATATTTACTAATTTGTATTTTTTTGTTGATGTTTATGGAATAGTGGGAGTATCTCAAACATCAATATTTGAGTATTTTACAAAGAAGTATCCGGATCTGCCTGTGTAAATGCACAATATCGTCTTCAAACACTGCAAAAGCCGAAGAGGATTTCGTATTCTACTTCACTGACAAAAGTTAGTGGTTAATTATTTTAATCGTCTTTGGTCTGTGATGTGATGATCTTCGGGTGACAAATGAAATATCTCGCTGCATATCATTTTCTATCTGGGTTATTAAACAATATGCAAGTCCGTGGCTAGTACACAAACGAGGATGTTTGTGATGTACTGATGTTGTAGGTTTATAGTTTTCTCGCTGAATATACTCATCACCAACAAGGTAAATATGCATTAGAGATGTTGGCCTTATTGCTCAACCTCTTATTAACATGTGCTTACGGTTAGAAATTAGAATGTTATTAATTTAGTTAATCCGTATTTCTTGTACAGCTCCGGTTTACCTTACAAACCAAAATTTACAAAGTGGATTGGGTTTTCTTTTTGTCGTCAAGTGGATTGGTTTTTAAATCCCTAAATTTGAGGAATTTTTTTTTTTTTTTTTTGAGGAAAATTTATGCTTCAATTTTTTTTCTTCTTCTTCTTCTTCTTCTTCTTCTTCTTCTTCCTCTGATCTTCTCTGAAAATTTAAGCTGTCGCAGCTTAGCCACAGCTTCGGACAAAGAAGCTAACGCTTTTTGGGCTTTAGATAATCGATTTTTAAACTATATTTTTTTGTTGATATTATTGCAATTTAACTCTAAATTTACATGAGCAAATTTGCATCTAAGATTTGAGAAGTGGGGTGTATGTTTAATATAAATAAAAATTATTGGGTGTGTTTCGTAATAGTTAAAAATATGAGGGTGTAAATTTCAAAACTATCAAAAGATTAAAAACACCTCCTCTCTTGAATCTTCTTAAAAACCTAGAAGCCTCTCTGACTCTGAGCTTTCTTCAGATAATCAGACACAAACTCCGGTATCGACGAACGAAACTAACTGAGATATCCAAAAACCTACTTCCAAGTTTCATTAACTTATCCGAGACACACAAGTTAGGCTTAGTATCTGCTATGGCTCCTGATGCTTCTACTGCTCTTGCAGGTCTGCTCTCTTCTTGCTCCTATATGTTTCGAATGAATGATGTATCGATCTCTTTCTTTGAATGTTTAAATTCTAGATTCCTTGATGGGTTCTCTTAGTTTTCTTTAGTTGAATTGATCTGATGACCAAGTTTCGTTTTTTTCTTTCGTTTTGTATTAATTTCAATCAAAAGTTTTGGATTGGCTCTATTATGGGGTCAAAGTTGATAAGAATTGAAGTTGAACACTTGGTGCGAGAGTACAAAGTTTTTGTAGCAATTTTGAATCTCTCTAATTTTGTTTACTCTTTGAATTCTTACTCTAGCGAGGGAGAAAGTTCAGCAATTCCTGAATGCAGCCATTACAGGGAACCTTGAATTCCTTAAGAGTGAGTTCTTTTTTTTTACTTCTCTCAATGTTCTTTTAGCTTTGATTCTTTTTTTTTTTGTCTACTGATATGACTTCTCCAAGCAGAGGTTGCTAAGGAGCTTGATGAAGGAAAAGACTTGACAAAAACTGTGGAGAGTATTAAAAGACGCAAACAAACGTGGGGGCGTATATATATTGAATTTCATATATATATATAGTATATATATATAGTATATTTTGTTGAGTTTAATTAGGGTTTATGGCGGGAGGTTATCATATTGACACTTACCTTTACTTCTTCTTCGTCGGGGATCTCCACCGCCTCCTCATCCTCCCCCCAACACAGCTGCGAACCACTAAACAAAAAGGACTAAAAATAATTGAAATTTTGATTTTTGTGGGTCTATCTATCTATCTCATCGGCGGTTACAGTATTCACTAACCGGCGGCAGATCCAAATCATCACGGGAGAGTCTGCTCGAGATCAGTTTTGCAAGACTTGTCAGCTTCTTTGTAAAGAAAACAATTGGCTACTCCTTCAGTGATGGCATTTTTGTTCTACAGGCATAAATAGCAGGTGAGGTCAGATATGAAGATACGGGTGACATTACTAGTTATAGCTTACAAGAGTTTAAGAAAGGTATTAATTACCTTTATCCCTGAACTTATGTATAGCAGCTTTGACAGTGAGAGTATCACTCGGTGATGATAATAGACTAAATAGTCTGAGGGAATGATCCTTCCATTCGTCTACAAGCTTTTTAAGAAGAGCAACACTAGCTTCTATGTTCTTTTTTATAGAGAATATCCCATTGCATGAAGCAATCAACGTTTTCAGTCACACACCTGAAAGCGATTGCTGTAGCTTCCTTGGCAAGAAAAGGATTTCCTTTAACTACACCATCTCCAAATAATTTAAAGGAAAGAGTGAATATCTGTTTCACTGTGTTGCTTCCTGGTAAAAAACGCTACTTTCCTTCAAAAAGGGGTAAACTGTCGCCTGTGCGCACCATGCTTGTGATCAGAATCGACAATCGCATTAAGGTGTTTGTTTTGTTTACTACTACTACTACTATTTACCACTACTCTAGCGGATGACGCAGGGAATGTAAGCCCGCACCAAGATCGTCAAATGAAGAAGGTGGAATTAGCAGCTGATCTTCCTTTCCTAACAGCAGCTTCATCTAAAAGTATGGTCGCGAGCGTCTGGCTCCGACAAAATGCTGATTTAAAAAGAAAAAAAAAGATATGGTTGTTACAAACATTACATACAGCAGATGAGGGAAATGACAAGAGAAAAAATAAAACTGGACTCACATCTCAACAAATCGCAGTATGAGATCCACTGACTGAGGGCTGTAGCCCTTGTTATTAATCGGCTAGTGGTAACAAGTTATTCGCCGATGAATACAAGCCAGCAGATAAATCACTTTTGAAGTAGGCCTGTCACCATTTTACAGTTGAAGGAAAAATTAACACAAAACACAAATTTCAGACACACTCGTATGTGGTAGGTCCTCCCTATCCTAGCTAGTTTACAAAAATTAAAAATAACCTGAGCCATCGGCCAAAGTATAACCGGAAAGCTTGTCCTCGCCGTGATACCTAGGACTGTCCCTCAGCATGGGAAAAAGATAAGTCAAAGCAAGAGGTTTACTACGCAACATGATCGCTAATGCAACAAATGCTGCCACCCTACAAGTAGAAAACAATGGAGTAATAAGAGAAACAAAAGATAACTGAGTGAGTGAATACAACACCATTCAATATCACAGGAAACAAAATAAACCACCTCAGAAGATTTGGAAGAACAAGTAGTAGTATCTTGTGCATCGTGCAGCCCAACTAGTGAGAAGGCGATCAAGTGCCCACATAACGAAAGTACAAGTGTTTATCAGTTTGAAGTTGGTTGATCCAAGCATCTGATGTTTCGTAGACAAATTTAGGAATATGCGATGATGAGACATCATGGGACCAAGGAAATTTCTTGAACACGTTCAACCATTGTGATGATACTTGGGAAAAAGCTCTCTCGAGGTAAAAGTAAAAACTCCAAAAAGCGGGCCTTCGGCACAGCCTGATAACCAAACCAACAACTGACTGTATGTACCCACCGAGCAGAGAAAAAGAATTTTCACATTACGTTTTGTTTGGCGAGGAAAAGCCGCAAGATCTGAGGGAACGATCTTTGCCGCAGCTTCGGACAAAGACTCTAACGCCTTTTTGGTTTCCTCCGCCACAGCTTCGGGACAAGAAGACACTAACACCCGCCTCCTCCGCCTTCGGATTAGATTTGATCGGAGAATCCATTAATTAGGTTTTCTCGCTTGACCGGGCGTCGCTTAAACACACAACAATTTTGGCCTTTTCAAAATTAGTTAGTTATTAACTTCGGTGGGTAATAAATTATTAAATTTCCTGTTTTTTTATTTGTAAATTTTCTATAAAAACAAAAAATACCCTATATATTAATAAAGAAACACACTTTTGAAAAAGCTGACGTATCGCCACTAGAGAGCTCTGTGCACCTTTTAGCAAAATACTTTTAAATTTTCTACTTAATTACATTAACTTGCCATTATATTTTCAAAAAAAAATGATTAACTGAATAATAATTAGATATGTCATCACTTCTCACACAAATTTAAATATCATATATTAAAACTAATTAAATAATTACATACTATTTTAAGGCAAAATTTCACTAAAATTTACTTACAAATATATAAATTAAAGTTATATTGATTTCTTAAAATCAATATAAGTAAAATATTCTGAAAAGGATATAAAAACATATCAATTAATATAACGTTAATAAAATAAAGAACATATAACTTATTAACAAAATCATATAAAAACAAAATATTATTTTTATGTTAGTATTGATTACCATAAAAATTTAAATAACAAGCTTTCAATAGTTATTATAATTGATTATAAAAGGAAGTATATTACCCATGAATTATCTGTAACTCATTAAAGAGACTTAATTCCAAATAAATATAGATTTATATATATATATATATATATATATATATATTCATAAATAGATATAAAAATGACAACAAATTAGAGGATATCATGATGTGTGATTATTTATATATATATCTAAGTATGTAAACTAATTAATCTCAACATTTAGTGTGATTATTCATTAAAAAATGGAAATATTGATAACCAAATAGGAATATACATTCCACATACAAAAAATCTATGTTTTTTTCTTTACAATTTGATATGCATTTTGTTTGATAATTTTATTTCATAATGTTAAATATTTTTTACAAATTTTGTATCCGTACACCTTCTTAAGTGTACAGATGTCTGTACACATTTATCTGTACATATTATTAAATGCACAAATATAATTTTTACAAAACCATTACAGTACAGACATTTAAAACCCTAAAAATTAAACAAATTACATCTGTACATTTAATAATGTGTATATACATCCGTACACTTAATAATGTGTACAGACATCTGTACACTTAATAAGGTGTATAAACATCCGTACAATTAAAAAGGTGTATGGATACAAAATTCATATCAAATTGTAAAGAAAAAAATATAATTTTTTTTTGTATCTAAAAAGTTTTCTAAAAAAATTATATTAACAATTATTTAAAAAATCAAGAAAATGGAAGAAAAGAGGAATAATGGTATGAGATGTAATTAAGTAGCGATTTTGAATGGCAAAAAGGCGCTGTAGAAATAGTTGAACAGCTGGTCAAGGTGGGTTTTTCTAATTGTAAATAGTGAATGTATGGGTTTTCAAATTAAGTATCAAAAAATGTATGTTTTTGCCAATTATCTCTTATTGTATATATTACTATATAAGTATGTAAACTAATTAATCTCAACATTTAGTGTGATTATTCATTAAAAACAATGGAAATATTGATAACCAAACAGGAATATACGTTCTAATTTTATATTCATATATTTGCTATTAAAAAGGAATGAGACAATAACCTTTATCATTATAAATAAAGTTAGTACCCCACAAAAAAAATCATAAAATATTTAAAATGAGTGATTATTAGATTATGCAAAAAATTTATAGTTACTCGATAAACCATAAATATAAATTTGATTTTTAAAGCACATAAAAATATATATATTGCCACAAATTGTAATATTTTATAAATATTTTATTTACCCACGTTCACATATTTCACGGGTGAAATGTATTCTTACATGTTGATTTTGGAATTTCACAAATTTTTTTCGTAATAGTTTTTTGGTAATAATCCGTCATTTATAGAAAATATTAACAAAACGACTAACTCAAAAGATTTAAATAGCCCCTAATCAAAAATATTAAATCAATAAATTAGATTATCTTCAGAAAATTTAGTTTAGAATCCGATTGTTACTATCATATAATAAAATTAAATAATTAAACTACTGAATAATTTAGTATATATTGTTATGGTTACATAAGAAACATGCAAAATTGTTATGATTACAAAAAAAAAACATAAGATATATGAATTTGATTTTTAAAACCACACAAAAGACATGTTTCAATAAATAGTAACATTTTATCAATATTTTCTCTACCATAAAATCTCTTACACATTCAAAGATTTCAAAAATAAAACATATTTTTTACACAAAAATGTAACTTTGAATAATTAAATAAAAAACTTTAGTTACATAATATGTTTAACACAAACATACAAACAGATAATAGTTCTAGGATAATAATTTTACTTATAATAATTTTCCTTAAATCTATTTATCCTTATGTGCACGTTGTTACCTAGTTGGTTTATATAAAAAGAAATACCAAACTCGATGATGATGATGATTCCAAGTTAGTTACTCAGTCGAGGATTATGGGGAAGGGAAAGCGAGAAAACCTAATGGATCAATCGAATCCGAAGGCGGAGAAGGATGGGGAGGAGGAGGAAACCGAACCCCGAAAGGCGTTAAAGTCTTTGTCCGAAGCTATGGCTAAGCTGCGACAAAACCTAATGGATCTTCGAATCAAATCGAATCCGAAGGAGGAGGAGGAGGAGGAGGTGTTAGAGTCTTCTTGTCCCGAAGCTGCAGCAGCGATCAGACCCTCACCGACAACAACGCAACAGCTTCCCTTTATTACTTCGTCGGGCAAAATTGGAAGATGTGAGGGTCCGATCGTTTATTGATCGTTTATTACTGTATTCCGATCGTCGGAAAAGAATCTTGGTTTCAATTGAGCTAAACGGGTTTTTGAAATCTGAATCCAACTCTTAACCCAGAATGGAAATCAAATTATAAATCAAGAATTAGACCCGTTTGATTTAGTTTAATAAACCAAAACCGGTTTATAAATGTTAAACTGAGTTGATTTGCTTGGTTTAGTAAACCGGAGCATTACTATATATACTTTTTTAGAGAAATTAACAAAAAGGCACTATTCTACTAATTATTTTTCTTTTTAGGTACTTTCTTCGTACCTTTCCAAATCAGGTACGTCTTCCGGTGAAAAAGGCAAGATTCTCCTTCGCCTACCTGACGTCATAGTTTGACTGCCCTTCGCTTCCGTATTGAAAAACCACTAGGTTATCCTGTTGACCACTTCCTTTAAACTCCGCTGATAGGTTGTGTTCATTGTTGCGATATCTTTCTACGCCGATCCTTCGTTTACTGGTATATACGACTTGGAATTTCGACCCTCGCATTAGTCATGGTTAAAACCAGGAGTAAATCGATTATGGCGGGTGCTTCCCCAACTCAATTGGAAAGCAAATAAAGGAGAATAAAACGTCGGGTCAAAGTGAAATCTCCCCAGGCTATGTCTAAGCGTCGGACACAGAGTCAATCGATTTCAGAGGTACATGTAGCCGCGAAATTGTAAGGGAATCGGACCCCGACGATGTCTAGGTTGGTCCGACTTTCATTTTTTTCTCTGTATAATCTGACATTTGCAGTGGCTACTTACTGTGTTTTTTGATAGTTAGTTCAATTAAATGTTTCGGAGCATCGCAATATTATAGATTTACTTCTACAGACAACGATTGCGTTTGTCTCGGTTTCTCTATTTCTTGTACAATAGTTTTCTCATCTTGGCAGTTTGCTCCCCAAGTGGATTATATATGAAATTTGAAATCCATTTTCAATAACATGGTCATTGTTGCCAGAATGATGCATTTTTCATCTCCACTTCTGATTAAGCACAATAAAAAAAAATGCTGACGGAAATCTGCAAAAATATCATGTCTGCCGCTTGTTTGATGCAAGCAGCTGATTATGTTCCCTTTTATATCCGTCGCATTTAGTGTACAAAAAGATTTTGACATCGGAAATTGTATTTGATGGATCTTAACATCCGAAGCTGACACATCTACCGTTATTGCAGGTGTAAAAGAAGTTGCTGAGAGTTTAAACTATCATACTGCAAGTGTCTGTTGTGTTGTCTCTCTCGAGAATGATGGTCAGGAGGATACATCTGGACGTGAATGTGGTGGCGATCCAACTATTAAGTTTACTCATGGTTTGTAGCGTTAAAAGACCCTATATTTGTGAATTGGTAGTTGCACTTTCGGTTTTTTAAACTCTAAATTTGGTATACTCTTGACGAAGGTGAGAAGTCATTGCCAGAACGGTTTTTTTCAACGGACCGATATCCGCCGAACAGCAGGGTGAATTGATACTCAAAGCCGCAATATCTTCTTGACACCTTGGACATTGATGGGCTTCTGAGTTGGCGATGCTAAAAAAAATCTCAGTTCGGGTCATTATTTTCGTTCCCATTTCGGCGATGTTTATTATCTGGTATACTTGTTCATAACTTTCTATGTTGCCAAATTGTGACTACCAACTCACATGAATTGTGGTTTACATGTGGTGGCCTCGCCTTTCAGATTCTCTATTGTCGAGTCTCAAAAAGTGATTGGGGTTGTGTTGATATCAGAAACAACAACTAGAAAGATTTAACTGAGAAATAAGATCTAGGCAGAATTTCGGTATAAATCGACAAGAACAATGAAGAACAATGAAAAATAAGCGAACTGGATTTTGTATTGATTTTCTGTGTTGTATTCGTTTATAATTATATATTTTTTTCTTTACAGAGATCGAGTATTTAAGCTCAAGTTACTCTCCAACTTCTCTTTGATCTCCTCCGAACCTCATCCTTAGATTGACCATATCGCACATCCCGAACTCTCTTCCTAGGCTCGTGCCCAGCCCACTCACTGGTATGGCGTCCGGTTTTTAGTGGGCTTTTCTTTGGGCCTACGACCCGTGAAATCCAACACTAACAATTGCCCTCCAGCCTTTTTAACCTAATTTTAGAGGTTGAGAAGGCGAATATCTAGAGAATCTTTCGTCGTTTCAGTTTCGCGATCCTTCTCGGGGGAAACACACTGAATCTCAGCTTCCGAGATCTTCATAATGATTACTCTCCTCTCTCTTAAGATCTGACGGTTAAGATGAACGGTTTGGATGGCCCAGATTAAAGAAGCGAGATCCCAGGGATCACGAAAACCAAAACCATTATGACTCATAAGTCACTATTCCACACGTCTCGTCATAACCGCGCACCACCCATCCACCACTTCAAGGTAATTCTTTCTCCTCTCCTCTTTGCTTGGGAATTTTTGAGAACTTATTTCTGCTCGTTAACTGCCTTTTCTTCTCTTCCCTGCTGCGTTTATCTCTTTATGAGCGGAGAGTGAAAGACATCCCCTCAGTCGACCGAGCTCGAGAACACGACCAGGGTGATCCACGAGCTGACGACGACCCCTGAAAGCTGCCCAAGAGAAGGAGGCCGTTGCTGTCGGTAGAGCCGATTCCCTTGACCGGGAGGGTGACCTCCCTGAGAGCTGTTCAAGGAAGGCTGGCGGCAATCGAGGGCGAGCTTGCTGCTCGCCAAGGCTGCCCAGGTTAAAGCCGCGGCGGGACCGGGACCTTCTCTTGAAGGAGAATAGGTGGCTGAAGGATAAGGCCGCAGGGGCGGAGCGACTGCACGCTGACGGCGACCCAGATGGCGGTCCATGATGCGAAGGTGAGGCTGGCTCAAGACTATCGGGGGGGTTCTGGATTCAATCAAGAGCAAGTGGGAGAAGAAGAAGGAGAAGGCTGAGGTTGACGGCGACCTAGCCAAGATCGAATCCAACCTCCTTCTGATTAAGCAGGTCAGCGGAGGGCAAGACCCTCGGTTGAAGAAGAGCTGAGGATCCTCGAGACCCCAGAAGGCAGCGCTAACGGTTCGGCTCCAAATCTCTTGTGGTTTCGGACCTTCTCGCTAGGCAAGCTCGACCTTCCTCAGGTTTCGGATGACTCAGTCGCTCCGATGGAGGTTGACGCAGGGACCAGGGTGCCGTGCGGTTTGAATGAACATGGGAGTAACGTAGGTGATGCGGCGGATCCGGAGGTCGGATTGGGGAAGGGAGACGTCTGATCGTTATCTGTGTTTGTTCTTTTTATTTTTTCTTATCTCTGAACTTTGTTTTGTTTGCCCGGGAGGGCTTTTATCCGAGACTCGACTTGCTTGCATGGGAAGGCATTTAAATCCTTTGCTTATTTCGACTTGCCTGGGAGGGCTTTTATCAGAAACTTAGAATTATTTGCCTGAGGAGGCTTTTAAAACTCGTGTTAAGTTTGAACATCAACCGTTTTATGATCGATGTTATACTTAGTCCATTTCGAGGTGGATCATAGGATGTGTTCTGACTGTTAGATCCGGGTAGATGTGGTTGGTGCGCCCCAATGCGACCAATCCGGCTTCGACTGAAACACAACTTCAGAATAATGTTCCGTGTGATAGAATGTGTTGTTATTTTTTTTTAAGAGGTCTTTAAAACGAAAGACAGTTTGCAAATGTCAAAGTAGCAAGATTAAATTAGGCTTGCGTGGGACCGTTTTTTTTTTTTAGCTACCAATGAGACCTCGCGAGGTCAACCCCGGAACACAGGGGGCACTTTAAGCCGAGATAGTTAAAAGTTGGATCTTGGCGGCATGTCGCCGCGCTGTTTAGAAATCAAAGTGGTTGAATAGGGCGAGTGATCCATGAATTGAGTGGGGCTAAAAAAGAAACTTAGATAGATAGTGTGGTGTGGTGGCTACGCTCTTTGTAATTGAGCTGCCTATGTACCCCCGTAAGGGGGATCAAGCCAGATCGTAGTTCGGTTATTGTCAATACTTACTAGAAGTACTTCTTGAGGTTCATGACGTTCCACGACCCGGAGTTCGGCTTTTCTGTTGCTCTCGTCTTCGAGGCGATATACGCCATTGCGAACGACTTCGGTGACACGGAAGGGCCCTTCCCCACTTGGTCCCCATTTTCCTGGCGTTCTTCTCCTTTCTGTGATCGAACACCTTACGGAGCACTCGGTCTCCGACGATGAAACTTAGAGGCCGGATCTTCGAGTTGTAGAAGCGGGCTATGGCATTTTGGTAGTTTTGAACTCGCACGTAGGTTTGCTCTCTTTTCTCGTTGATGATAGCGAGGTTATCACGTAGTGCTTCGTTGTTCGCCTCCTCGTTCTCGGGGGAAACAACTCGGCGAATACTGCCCACGGAGATTTCTGCCCGGTATTACGGCTTCAATCCCGTAGGCTAGGGAGAAGGCGGTTTCGCCCGTGCTACCCACGTGGCGTAGTCCGGGTGGCCCAAAGGACCCCGGGGAGCTGGGCATCCCAACCGGACTTTGCGGCGGCCAAACTGCGCTTGAGACGGTGTAAGATCAGTTTGTTTGTGGCCTTGGCCTGTCCGTTTCCTTGTGGATACCGGGGAGTAGATGGGGTTAGCCCGTATACCCAAGTCATCACAAAACTTTTGAACCGCAGAGGACATCAGGTTCGTTTTGTTATCGGTTACGATTTCGTAGGGGATTCCGTGTCGGTATACCACGTTTTTCCAGAGGAAATCCTTCACGTGCTCCCCCCTTAATAGACTGGTAGGACTCGGCCTCGATCCATTTAGTAAAGTAACCGGTTACAACCAATAGCGTGTTTTCCCCGACTCGCTCGAGAGGTCCAATAGCGTCCATCTGACCACTGCATGAAGGGGTAAGGAGCGGAGAATGAGCTAATCAGCTCAGCGGGCTGGTTGATCATGTGTGCATGACGTTGGCAAGGGTCACACTTTTTTGGCGTGCTTGTCGCAGTCCGCGAGCATGGTGTGCCAGAAAATATCCCTACCATTTTATTCAGAGGGCCAATGATCGCCCTCCGGAATGATTCCCACATGGACCCCTCGTGATCCTCTTTCATGATGCTGTGGGTTTCATTCCCATATACGCACCTGAGATATGGTCTGGAGATGCATCGCTTATACTGCTCTTCGCCGACGATGCAGAACCTTGCGCTTTGAGCTTTGAGCTTACGCGCCTTGCCATCAATCCTTTGGGGTAGTTCCGTTTGCAATGTAATCGCGAATCCGGACCCGCCAATCCGTTTTCCTGCTCTGTTTTCCTGGTCGTCTCCAGAGATAAGGTCATCTAGGAGCTCATCATCCCAGTCGGGTGCCTGCTCGGGTCCTTCCTCGTCGGGGCCTGGTTCCTGACCCTCGACTTGGTGGACCGCTTTGGGCTTTGACGTGGATAGAGATGCTAGGCTCATCTATGCCTTCGACGGGTATGACTCGTTTGACCGAGGGGTCGGAGGTGGAAGCCAATGCGGCGAGGGCATCAGCGGCTGAGTTCTCTCCCCCGGGGAATTTTGGTGAGCTTCGAATGACGAGAGTTGCTCTGCCATCGACCTAACGAATTGGAGGTAAGCGTCCATCCGTTCACAGTTTGTGTAGTAATTTTCGTCGTACTGACTGGTGACGAGCTCCGAGTCACTGAATGCAGCGAGCTCTTTGACTCCTACACCTAATGCCAGCCGGAGTCCGACTATTAGGGCTTCGTACTCGGCTTCATTATTTGAGGCAGCGAACCCGAGCCGGAAGGACTGTTCCATGATTGCATTGGTCGGCGGATACAAGTCGAATTCTGATCCCGCATCCCTGCCTGGATGACGATCCATCCGCAAACAGCGACCACCTCTTGGAGCGGTTATCGGCGCACTCGTTGGTCGAGGCGCCAAATTGTTGATATCAGAAACAACAACTAGAAAGATTTAATTGAGAAATAAGATCTGGGCAGACTTTTGGTATAAATCGACAATAACAATGAAGAACAAGCGAACTGGATTTTGTATTGATTTTCTGTGTTGTATTCGTTTATAATTATATATTTTTTTCTTTACAGAGATCGAGTATTTAAGCTCAAGTTACTCCAACTTCTCCTTGATCTCCTCCTCTAATCCCGCCTATGATCTTGACCCACGACCCTCCGGACCTCATCCTTGAATTGACCATATCGCACATCCGAACTCTCTTCCTGGGCCCGTGCCCAGCCTACTCACTGGTATGGCGTCCGGTTTTTAGTGGGCTTTTCTTTGGGCCTACGACCCCGCAAAACCCAACACCAGCAGGTTGTGTTGTGGTCCTTATCCGAAGAAGACAACTATTGGTGTTGCAGATAAATTGCTAGATAATAAACTAGCCATATTTGTTTACACTTATTGGCTCCAGGAAGTGTGTTACAATTGAGGACATTGTAAATATCCTCAAGGCTGAACCGGAGATGCCAATGTGGAGAAAATTACATCTTGTGCTTATTGTTATTGTTGAAGGCATCTTAATATGTGGTACACACCCGGTCAAACCTTCTTTCCGTGTTGTCGAGATGGTTAAAAATGTTGATGTTTTCCTCGCATATCCATGGGGGCGGAAATCATTTGAGAGGACACTCTGGATGATTAAATTTGGAAAGATTATTCAAGGGCATGCTAATATTATACAGAAACAACAGTCTTTGGTGATCCACGGATTTCCAATTGCTATACAGTTGTTTTTATTTGAGTGCATCCCTTCCCTCCTGTGTTATCTGCCATCAACAGAAGACTGCCAAACATTTTTGGATAGGGAAATGCCTTTATTGCCTAAGCTGAAGACATATCATACTAATAATATTCTGGAGCTGGAACATGACATATCGGTTAGTATACTTTACTATTTGCGTCTATTTGCCCAATCCGTACATTTGTAATACTACTCTCTCATATTATCTAACTGGTGTGATGGTATTTGCAGCTTCATGTAGATGAAAAGATGGATTTCTTTTCCGAAGAGTATGTATCTTCCATGCCAGTTACGTACGCGGGTGATGAGAAGGTTTCTTATATGTTAGCGTTACTAAAGGGGGGGGTATGTTTTTCTCAAATCCGATTGGGCTGGTGGCAATGAGTCTCTTACAAAGTTGTGTTTATGTGTGAGAAAGAAACACCTTCAGTGTAGTTGTGGGGGGGTTTTTCAGCGATGATGTCACGGAAACCGCCTTTATGCAGACGGTATCTACTTCTAGGGATAGTTATGCAAGTCAGATTGCAAAATTGAGGATGGAGGTCGCAAAACTAAAAAAGGAAAATGTTGAATCCTTATCCCAGTTTACGAGCTCTATAGTTTCTGGCATAACCTCTCTTATAAGAAGACAAACGTGTAATAGTGACCTGCCTCTCGTGGAAGTCGCTGGTACCAGAAAGCCAGTGGTGCTTTTAGCATCACTGATAAACATCTTCTGACGCTGTAACTGAGATTAAAGCAAAAGTTGGTGAAGGTCTGGAAGGCCAACCTCTATGTACACAGTCGTAGTCCACACTATCCGACGGGAATGGATTCTGCAACAGTATGTTCAAGGTAAGGAAATATGACCATAACGTCATGTCGTGATGTATTGACCATATTGGTACATCGTAAGTTTAGTGAACGCCTAACTCTTGCAATGTATTGTATTTTATTGCCCTGCTATCTACTTTATAGGTTGTAAATAACAATGGAGGAATAATGATGGGAAATGCTCCATCACCCTGTCAAGATATAGGTAGTGATATTGTTACTACAACACAAAGCGTTGATGCAATCTCAGCTACAAATATGGCGAGGTCTGGAAGTTTGATGGCACATGGGAATGTTGATAATGTGAGTTGATGTTGTAAGTATATATGTCGTAATATGCGCCACACCATCATCATATCTGTAAGAATATATGTTTAAGAATATATGTCGTAACTGTATTTCATATTGCAGATGGATGGGCCATCGAGCCGTATGTCGGATCTTGAATTACCCACTGGTGGGGTCCCAATTATTAAGCCTGCATATGAGGTAATTCCCAAGTTCTAACGTGTTATACGCTGATTTTAACAAGCTTATAACTGTACATCAGGCAGTCTTCGATGGTGTCTGGTCCACATTGGTTGCGGTGGAAGTCGGCACATAATATACCATTCTGTTGCATTATTTGCAGGTTGAACCGGTTAAACCTGCGGTATATTCAAAGAGACGGGTCTCTCGGGTTGACAGGTGTACTTCGATATATGGTAAAGCTGGAACTGATATGCCTGGCTCTCGTATTCTTCCATGCGGTTACACCCCATTCCGTGATCTTCCTCCAACGCTTATTAGGGCATTCAAACTATTGCTTAGCAAATATAAACAGTTGTCCATACCGTAGACCTGAGTATATTACATTATTAGATATTGCTTCTGCAAACGTGTTTGTTGCTTATGCATTGAAATATATGCAGGACATACGACCTTGATGGATAAGAGTAGGGGCGAACTTCTTTTGGAAATTTTGACCCCCACAATAAACCTCTTCCGAAGTGTAAGCTTTTATATAGAGTTAGCATTTTCAATTAGATTTACTTTTAAATTTTCATTGTAGACGTAACTACACTTAGAGGCAGATAGTGCAGGAAGGTTTATTGCTACATCTGAATAACCCGAATATCATCCTTCATTGTTCTCCACCTTTTGTTCCAATGACTTTGTTTTTCTTCATAATTTAACTTGCTCCAGATTTGTGGCCAATGTCAGCATTCTCTCGTAATGTTTCCATATGATATTTGTTGTTGGTTTAGTTAGCATGCTTCTCCCTAACTATCCCCTCTTCTCTTTTATTCCAACATTTGAATTTGATGTTGAGGCCATTCTGGAGACGATGTGGCACCCACTTAGCATTGCAGAAAAAAGTAGTTATCGACAGCTTCCTGACGCAGCTTCTCAGTTCTCAATATTCTGCTTTCATTAAGTCATACCCTTCATCGTCATATGTTTGGCACTCTCTTCTTAAATTGACTAGATTTTTTGGGTGGCTGACCCCCTCGCTACTGTAATAACCCTCTTCCTTGTATGTAAAGTAAATTATCTTCAACTTCCCCATTTTTTTAACCACCAACCTGTCCCCGCCCAATCCTTCCCGACTGCACATCAACAACAAAATGTTTGCTCCTATATAAGTCTTCCCCTGGTTCACATTTTATATATGAACTCTCCCTTCTCCTAATCCCTACTAGGATCTATCCATCCAAAAGACACAAATATGGATAATTTGGTTGACGATGTATTGACCAGGTTCTATCCGTTCGTACGATCGTTCGTACGATTATCAATAAGGCCGAGTCATATCAATGTATTGAGAAGAGAGGAGGCCGAATCACTTAGTAAAGCCCATTAGAAGGATCTCGAAGTTGCCTTGTAGCCGTTGGGAGATAAGGTCATGGGTTGCTTCTCTTTGTGAGACCATGACATGTCACTATCACAAAGTGTCTCGCTGCCTACAACCCTATCGCTCTTTACCTGGAGAGCCTCCGTATTGCATCGCAAAATGGAGACCTATCCCATTCTATATCAATGCTCTTCTCTGTCATGCCAGGCCACCATTACGCAACCTTCTCACATGGATTGTTTCTAACAATCTCTGGCTTCCCAGCAGAGGGGATCGCTAGACTTTCCCCATTGTTGAGCACAGTGGGCACGATTACATGTCTTGACGAAATTGGTAATGTTGTTTACCGCCATCTTCACATCTTCCGGCCACCCACAAGAAGACTTTTCACAAACGTCCGCGTTCTTGCTAGTATTCCAGTTTGTAGTGGATACAATTGTGATGTGGGTAATCGCTTCCTGAACTGTTTCTTGTACTGGTTTCTGATCAATATTAATGATGTCATATAGGTCAGTGATGGTACTAAGAAGCTATGGGGAGGAATCCAGGTTGGTATTTGATATATTTTTTTAAATATGTTCCTGATGATATTAAAGAAGCTATTATTTAGCCATATTTATGATATTTCTCATTGGCTGTGGTGTTTGACATGCAGTCCCTTGTAAAAATCTGAAGAAGGTAAATCTGAACTTTTCTTATAAGTTGAAAGAGATCCCAAATCTTTCGAAAGCTACAAATCTTGAGACACTGACACTTATCCAATGCACGAGTTTGGTGAAGTTTCCTTGTTCTATTTTGAATCTACACAAACTAAAAACAGTGAGGATGTGGGTTTGCAAAAAGCTACAAGTTGTTCCAACCAACAACAGTTTAGTATCTGTTGAGAAATTCGACATGGACCATTCTTCACGATTGGGGGATTTTCCAGATATTTCTAGGGATATTAAGAATCTCTATGTTGGAGGTTCATCAATTGTTGGTCACTAGTCTCATCCCAGAAGGCTTGATGTAGGTAGTGGTACACGTAGAGGCCTCAAGAGAATAACATATGTTCCAGAAAATATGAGGAAGCTAGACTTAAGCAGTAGTGGTATAGAGATGATTCCAGAATACGTCAGCGGTCTCTGTCGGCTACAAACTCTTATCATCAAAACCTGTAGAAAACTCGTGTCAATGGCGGATCTTCCCTATTCTCTCAAGTCCCTACACGCAGACAATTGTATTTCTCTTGTGAGTGTCAATATGTTTTCAATCAAGTTCATGTTCCATAACTGTTTGATGCTCAATGAATCAACAATAAGACAGATCATACACCATCAGGCTGCCAAATACGTATGCTTACCTGGTAAATACCTCCCGTGGAGTTCATTCACAAAGCTACAGGAAACTTCATAACCATCTCTCCGGGGAGTTCTTCTTCCTCCAGATTTAAGGCTTGCCTCTTGCTTTCGCCTATCAAGGACAACGCACTTCTTCATGTAACTTGTTATGTAAGAAGCAATGGTGTTCTTAATAACCAGCTAAAATATTTGGCATTGAATTCAGAGCAGCATCTCTTTGTACTTAGTGTTGCCCTGTCACCTCAACAAAACAGAAGCCCTGAAGTGAAAAGCGAAATTCTTCTCCAATTTACCTGCTCAGATAACTACAAGATTATTGAGTGTGGTGTGCAAATCTTGAATGATGGATATGATGAAGATTTGGACTGTGTACCTAAAGCTGTATGCAACATCAGCGACCAAGCTATTGAGGTCTTTGAGGATGGGGATGAGGATGAGGATGAACAGTGTGTGTTTACTAAACACACAAATTATTGGAGTTTCTTCAGGAAGCTTGGTCATGTTTTCAACTTGACTTTCTTCATAAAAAAAGCCATTGGTCATGGACGACCTTAAGGAAACACACTTCAACGAGTCGTCGACTGCTTCGTCGAAACTTCCCTTTGAATTTTCTGTTCTATTTGGTATTTTTCAGTATGAATTTCTTCGAAATTTCAATTTTTTTACAAAACAGTAAGTTTAAGTTGTTACATATATATCTATATTTATCTTTAGTGTTAATAATTTCATCACTCTTCTTCGGCAATATTAGGTAGGGTACTGGATCTGTCATAGGTTTATCATTGGATAAATCCAAGATCCGAGAGGTTTTTGTAAGTAAGGGGGATTTTGAAGGAATGCGTAATCTTCGTTTCCTAGGAATCTATAGGAGTTTGTTTGGCGGCAAAGGTACTTTGCAAATACCAAAAGATATGGAGTATTATATTTACTGTTAATCGATATAGAGAGGATACCAGATTGCGTATAGGTCTCAGTCTCACTCGTCTATCATGGCTTAACGTCAGAAGCTGCAAAAAAACTTAAGTCAATGCTTCCCACCTCCCTCCATTTCCTAGAAGCAGACGATTGTGTATCACTCAAGAGAGTACGCTTCTCTTTCCATAACCCAACGAGACTCAGATTCAACAACTGTTTGAAACTGGATGGAGAATCAAGAAGAAGGATCATACAAAAATCAATTTACGATCATGTATGGTTACCAGGTCAAAAAATCCCTGCAGAGTTCACTCACAAAACTACAGGGAGATCCATAACCATCCCTCTGGATCTGGGTACTCTCTCTGCTTCCTCAAAGTTTAAGGCTTGCCTTCTCATTTTGCCAGTTGTGTCTGGTAGTGATCCTATAAATTTGAATGGATCACATTTGTGTCTCTTCGGTCAGCACATCTCTTAATATTCCATGGTGACTTGTTTTTCCAACGAAATAGATGCCATGAGGTGGATGCGACAATGAGTGAGATTACATTTCAGTTCCGCTTCGCTGACAACAACGATGACAAGATTATTGAATGTGGTGCACGGATCATGACAGATGAAGTGGAGGGTAGCAGCACCAGCGAATTGGACAACTTTGAAACTGAAATTAGCAGAACACATCAAAACCAGTAAACGACTGGTGCTCAAAACTCGTGACAACTCCGACTCTTTCACCCTCGCTCAAGTCATAAATGCAAACGAATGTTTGTATTAGGAGATATGGAGATTAATTGGGATTAACAAAAAAAAAAAACTGTTTCGTCTTGCAAAACCTATCTGAGTTTGTGACACCTCTTGAAAATTAAGTATATATCTCTTGTCTTTTACGCTTTGTTATTGATCATAGAGTGTGATATTTCTAAGCTACACCCCTAAGTTGATGGAGTTTCATCAGTTTCGAAGTCTTGGTGAAGATTAGTTACTCTTAGAATCGTAATCAAGTTTCCATTGGGCTTGTCCAGCGGTATAAGTACTAAGAAAAAGTCTTGGTATATTTGTGATCTTGAATCTAGAATCACTTTATACATTCTACAATTGGCCTAGAACTTGCATTCTATGGAGTGATCTGATTTTGGAGAATCTTAAGAACATCTGGCGGCTGAGACGGTTTTATAAAAGCTTCTCCTGGTTCAAAGCCTAAAATGGCCATTTGAATGAGTCATGAGTTCTATACAATTTTTACAATTTTGCTAAGATGTTTGCTACTGGGAAGATAGCAATTACAGTTTTGCTACTGGTAAGATTGAGCAATTGGGCTCCTGCAGCGGCTGCACAGCTGCTATAACCATAGCGGTAATGGGTGCTATTGGAGCCGCCATTTCCACGGGAGAGTCTCCTCAAGATCAGCTTGCAGGACTTGTCAGCTTCTTTGTAAATAATACTATTGGCTACTCCTTCAGCGATGATGGCTTTTTCGTTCTATAGACCTTAAACAAGCGTTTATGGGAGGCAACCCATGGGGTTTGGGCTGACTTACCCTTTTATTTTTTATTTTTATTTGTCTTAGGATTTTGGTTTTGTTTGTTAGGATTTATTACGGTGAAATCACGTCCGGTGTTAAGTGTTTTCAGGAACAGGTTCCAAACGCAGAAGATGCGAAAAACATTTTTGTTCCAGGAGCTTCGGATCGATCGATCCTCCTTACAGATCGATCGATCCCGATGGTTTTCTGCGGGTATCTCCAAGTTCAAAAATGTTGCAGATCGGTCGATACCACCCTGAGACTGATCCGTCCCCACCCTTCCCAACACCACTCCAACACCTGATGCGAGATCACCGGTTTTTTGTTTCTTGTCCTTACTTTTTCTTTTTCATTTTTCTTATTTTCTTTGTCGGAGATACCTTTTTTCTTGATTTACTTTCACACCGTGACGGTGTGAAGTAAGTCCGGGGGAGGGATGTTTCCAAGTTACTAACTTTGTTTTCTTTGGTTGTTTCTCTTTTGGTCTTGTTTCATTTGAGTGATTTTATCGAGTCTTCATAAAAAAAAAAAAAAATCGGGAAACTATGATCATTTCTAGGAATCTTTTGCTTTGAGCTAACACTCTTATGATTACTTTTGTACCTCTGATTTGGAATTAAGCTTGGAATGAAAATGAGCAGTCTCAACACGCCCCAAAAGACACTCGCCAAGGAGGATACTAAGTTGAACCATAAGTTGTCTCTAGCTTTGACAAGACCTAACCGGATTTAACTTCTTACCTTGGGGCTTGGTATACATCAGACAAGACTCCTCCCTTCAAGCCTCACAAGACATGCATCTCCTCGCAAAGTATGCTTCCCCTCTCTCTTCCCTTCAGTACTCAGTAAAAAAAAAAAGGAATAAAAGGATATAGGTAATACAAGAAGTGAGCCAAGGGTGTGTGCGTAAACCCGTGCATCCTTCGGATTCATGGAAACCTGTCCAAAAGAAAAAGGCAAAGGATTGATAAAAAAAAATACAATGATACCCTAGAAAATTAGGGTGAAATCAATCCTTTGGAAGTGAGAAAAGAGAGAGGAAAGGGAGCATATGAAGGAAGTCTTGGGCAATAAAAGGTTGAAGGAGTCAATGAAGTTCAATGATCGATACTCCCATGGTAAGACCGCACCTTTTTAACTAATCTGACGTAGAGAGACAACGATGGGGGAGACTAAAGGTTCTCTAAGGCTGTGGAGTTCAGAGTAGGGAGTGTTGGTCCTAATCATGGGCAGAGTACAAAAAGTAGTTCTTGATTTGATGTGATGAAGAGTGTAAAGAAGAGGTTCCCAAGAATTTGTGTGTTTCCACTTTCAAACCTTTTCTCTGTTCCTGAGTTTTTATCTGTTCTTGCTTGAGGACAAGCAAAGATTCAAGTCCGGGGGAATTGATGTGTCTGCACTTTATAGGATTTTAACCATAGTTTTTACACTTATTTTGAGTCTTTTGTTAGGTCCAAGTGTGCTTTTAGAGTCTTTTTAGCCTTTTGTGAGTCTGTACAGGTTCTAGGCTACTTTGGAAGGAAACTGAGTGTTTTGGGGATGAAAACAAGCATCTGAAGCCAATTTGGTGAAGACTGATCGGACTAGCAAGCAGATGGAGCAAACACAGAAAAAGCCATCCAGGATCGGCTGATCCACATTCGGGAATCTACCAGTCCTGTACCCGACTCAAGTTTTCCTTTTTCGTTTTTAAACCGACTTTTAGGGTTTTATTTTATTATTTAAGCATGAGGCTTGACCTCTAGAAAGACAAGTTTTATTCTACGCAGCCTTTGAGCACTTGTAAGCTTGGGAGAAGATCTCTTATCCTTTCTAACCCTTTGGAGAAGGATTTTGACCCCTTTTATTTCTCTTTGCAATTCAAACATGTTTTCTTCATATTTGATTTGTGATTGCTATTGTTCGATGATTAAGTAGTTTCTCTGTTGGGTTTCGGGTTTCAGAAAGGGGTTTTATGATTTGCTAACTTAGGTTGTTAGATTTGGGATTGATCTATTGTGTTCTTCACCTATTGTTGATCTTATTGCTTTAAACTAGATTAGCTACCTAGTTTATGATCATAGGTTTAATTCATCTAGGCATCAAAAGTGTTGTTGAATTGCTTGAATGAACATAGGTGAGCAAGGTGATCCTTAGCCAACGAAGGTTGAAGTTAAGGCACCTTGTGAACATAATCAAACTAGAACTTATTGCTTGCTAGGATTGTTTAGATTCAAACGACGGTTTTAGAGTTTATTCATTCCCTGCATAGATAACTAATGCTGCGACAGTAGGTTAGTTTTACATTCAAGATTGAGTTCAAGAACGATACCTAATGCTATCCCAACCCATCATCTAATTTCGTGATCATAACCCCTAACTGATTCCCTGCGCCCAATGCTTTCTCTTGATTTTACAAACTCTTATTTATTTTCTGTTTTGTTCGGTTACTTGAATTACAATCTTTCTCATTGCCTTAGCTTAACTTGATCTATATAATTTCATAGTGCATCGCTTGGTCTCTGTGGATTCGACCCTAAAGTGCTACGACGACACCACTAGATCGTGGTTGAGTGTGCTTTGGGTTTTAAATTGACCTCTTGATCAATTTGGCGCTGTTGCCGAGGACCAAAACGTTGCCTTTGAAATTTTAGATTCACGTTTAGTCTAAGGTTTATTTTACTTTTTTTACTGACTTGTTCTTGCGTTCTTCCTCTTTCGTTTCAAGTGCATGCAAACAAGAAGCCACAAGCCTACTGATTTGTGTAACCTGCGAAACAAGGAGTTAGCACAGCTTGAACGCGAAAACCGCAAAGCAAGAGCCCAGATCAACGTTATGGCCGACGGAGAAGAATGAGAGGTTCGTCCACCCAATCCTCAAGTTGTTATCGTTCAACAGCAGCATAGGCAGAACCAGCATGTGCGAAACGAAGCTGAACCAAATCCGCCAGCAAGGCGAGCCACCTTGAGGGACGAAGATGCTCACAACAGGCTATTTGGGAATCGATCTGCGATTCAACCACCATGCTCCTGCGAGACAAGCTTATGAGATCAAGCATAGCCTGATCAATTTGGTCTAGAATCGTGTGTTTAATGGATTAGCATCAGAGAGCCCTCTGGACCATATTGAAGCTTTTGAGAGATTGGCTAGTACGACAAGGTCTAATGGAGTTCCATATGATTACCTCATGCTGACTTTGTTCCAATTCTCTTTAGGAGATAAGGCTTTGAGATGGCTAAATCTCTTGGACCGAGGATCACTTACCACTTGGGAGCAGTATAGAGCAGCCTTCCTGAATCACTTCTACACTAAGTCACGATCGCTATGTTAAGGAGCAAGATCACTACCTTCTCACAAGGTGGTACAGAGTCTTTTTGTGAAGCGTGGGAGAGATTCAAGGAGTATATGAGGGACTGTCCTCATCATGGCTTTTCACAAGAGAATCTTATGAACATCTTCTATGGAGGAATTGACCAGAAGTACCAGATGACACTCGATACTCCCAGCAGAGGAGATTTTTCTACTAACACTACCGCTGAAGCAAACCTTTTGATCGAAAACCTTGCAGCGAGTAACAGCAATCATAGTCAAGAGTATGATCTTTCTGTCCGTGTTGTTAGATCCGTGAATACAAATGTTATTAAGAGTCTCACTGCCAAGGTAGTCCCCTTGGTTCGACATTGACCCTACCCCTCTCATAATCCCCGTTCTGCTGCTTCTCTTCTTCTTCCATCGCTTACTCTGTTTTGTCACCTTCAAAACAGAGTACCACCATCTCTTCTAGCTTCCGCCCCCTTATCAGTTGGTATCAGATTCTCGTCGTTCCTGGCGTTGAATTATTATCCCAATCATGCCTCCCAAACCAGAACCACTAACCATCATTTGGTTGAGTTTCATGATGCTCTCTTGGCATCGCAAACAGGTTTCCAAACGATGATGCAAAACTCTTTGCCGAGTTGAATCAAACTAGCATTCAACACCTTGGAAACAGAGGACCCCCTGCGGCAGCTGTTGTCGCTGAACAACCCAAGGACAACATCAGCTCGACGTTTTTCATAACGGACCACCACGACTTGAGCTGGGAAATGTTCGTCAACATGAATGGCCTCAAGACACACGTTGGGGATCAAGCTTCCGTGTTGACATCCCAGAATTTCATGGTGGAGTGCGTGGTGATTCTTTGTTAGATTGGATCGTTTCTGTCGAAGAAATACTTGACTTTAAAGGAGTCCCGGAAGAGCGCAAAGTTTCTCTCGTAGCAACAAAGTTTCGAGGTCATGGTGGAGTCAAACAAAGTCAACTCATGTTCGTACGAGAAGAGACCCGATCCACTCATGGGAGAAGCTTAAGAAGAAACTCAAAGACGCCTTCCTTCCGCATAACTATGACCGAACTATGTACAACAAATTGCAAACTTATGACAAGGATCACGTTCTGTTGATGAATACGCTGAAGAGTTTTACTTACTCTTAACTCGTAACGAGGTCGCCGATAGTCAGATGCAGCTTGTTTCAAGTTTTATTGGAGGATTACGTTCTCAATTGCAAAACTCGCTCGCTCAGTTTGATCCAACCACTGTGGCCGAAGCTCACCGACGCGTAGCATCTTTTTAACAGCAGACAAGAAACGTTGCATGGAGTGGCTCTAACTCACGAGGGCGTGTGACTGAGCAACAAACATCCCCGATCAATAACGCTTCACGTGACGGGGTGAACCTAGAAAGCCAGAGTTGCGTGGTCCAAACGAAGAACAAGCCTTGCGACGTTTGGTGAGGAACACATTGCGTTGCTTCTCATGTGGAGAACCAAGTCATTGACAAACGGCCTGTCCGAATCAAACTCGGCAAGGTCTCCTAGCTTATGAACATCACACGACTCAGATGAAGACGCTATTGACCAACACAACGACCATGTCCATCTCACACAAGGGGATGTGGGGCGTTCCTTGGTATCTCATCATGTATGTTTGACCCCTCAACAACGTGAAGAGTATTGGCTACGGAAAAATATTTTCCGTTCTACCTGTACAATCCTTGGACGCATTTTCACCTTCGTAATTGATTCTGGTAGCTGCCGCAATGTCATTGCTGAAGTTGCGGTGCATAAGCTTGGACTGCCTTTGGAGGATCATCCCACTCCTTACTCGATGAAATGGTTCCAAGATGGTGTTGGTGTTTAAATCTCTCAGCGGTCGTTTGTTCCCTTCTCCATTGGTGAGTTTTACAAAGACCGTATGTATTTTGATGTCGCCTCCATGGACATTTGTCATCTTATTTTAGGCCGACCTTGGGAATATGATCGTAAGATTATTCATGATGTGTGAAGAACACATACCAATTTATTTGGGAAACGCATAATATAGTCCTTTTGCCATCACAAGAGCCACATTTATCACCTCCAAGCGCCCTGCCTCCACTTCTCTGTGACCGGTTGCCTTCACCACTGCCGCAGGTTCCGGCTCCTATACGCAAGTCTGGTCATGCATTTCTTTGTTTTCACACAGATTTTCTGAAGGAACTTCGACTTGAAGGCTTTGCTTTGGCCTTGCTTGCCACACAATTTACTGTTCCTTGCTTATCCGCAGACGTCTCTTCATCGTTTGACATGATTCTTCGTGATTTCAGTGAGGTATTTCCTGACGACCTCCCCCTCGGCTTGCCTGCTCTCCGTGATATCCAACATCAAATCAACCTCGCTCCGGGTTCCGCACTCCCCAACAGGCCGCATTACAGAATGAGCCCTCAAGAACACGAAGTGCTTCGTCGCCAAGTTGAAGACCTACTCCGTAAAGGTCATATCCGTGAGAGTCTCAGTCTGTGTGCAGTTCCAGCATTACTAATACCCAAGAAAGATGGGTCATGGCGTATGTGTGTCGACAGTCATGCCATTAACAAAATTATGGTACGATATAATTTCCCTATTCCACGGTTAGATAACCTGCTCGACCAGATTGGTAAAGCCTCATTGTTTCCAAAATTAATTTGAAAAGTGGTTATCACCAAATCTGCATCCGCCCTGGAGATGAGTGGAAAACAGCTTAAAAAACACGTGAAGGGTTATTCGAGTGGTTGGTTATGCCGTTTGGATTGTCCAATGCACCTATCACCTTCATGCGGGTGAATAGGCAAGTTCGTGGTGGTTTATTTTGATGACTCACCTGCGAGAGGTTCTTGCCGTCTTACGGCGAGAAAAGTTGTTTGCTGCACGGCAAAAGTGTGAGTTTGGGTCTACCACAGTTAATTTTTTGGGATATGTCATCTCAGACAAGGGCTTATCAGTTGACTTGGCCAAAGTAGAAGCCATTCGGTCATGGCCGTTGCCTCGGACGGTCACGGACATGCGCACTTTCCACGGTCTAGCTTCCTTCTACCGCCGGTTTGTTCCTCATTTTAGTTCCATTGTCGCTCTATCAGTGACTGTATGAAGGAGGGCCGGTTTAATTGGACAAGTGAGGCTACATCTGCGTTTGAGTTGATCAAAATGAAGCTTACGACCGCACCAATCCTTGTACTACCTGATTTTGAGCTAACGTTTGAACTTCATTGTGACGCATCCAAGTTGGGCATTGGAGCTGTTCTCAGCCAACAAGGACTTCCTAAAACTTTCTTTAGTGAAAAACTCTCGGGTTCTCGAACACGGTACAGTACTTATGATGTTGAATTCTATGCGATTGTGCAAGCTATAAAACATTGGCGACATTATTTGGTGCACCGAGACTTTGTTCTTTTTACTGACCATGATGCATTGCGTCATCTCGATAGCCAAGCCAAATTATCTGTTCGTCATGCCTCTTGGATTGCATTCTTGCAGCAGTTTACTTTTCGATACGGCATCAATCGGAAAAAACGAACCGTGTTGCTGATGCATTAAGCCTCCGTCACACGTTGCTAACATCCGTGCACACTTTGGTTCCTGGTTTTGCTGCCTTTGCGGATTTATATAAGACTGATCCTTTTTTTGCCTCTGTTTATGATGACGTGGAGAATGGGTTGACAGATGATTATTTTCTTCATGATGGCTTTCTTTTCAAGGGTCTCCGTATTTGTGTTCCCGAATGCAGTTTGCGACTTCAGATCATACGTGAGCTCCATTCTGAGGGTCATGTCGGATGGGACCAGACACTTCAGCTCATCTCTTTGTCTTATTTTTGGCCTTCTCTTTGTCGTGATGTAGAACGATATGTCGAGCGTTGTCGGATTTGTCAGCAGGCGAAGGGTGGAGCTTCGAACGTCGGGTTGTATCTCCCTTTACCCGTGCCTACACAACCATGGACTGATGTTAGCATGGATTTTGTCTTGGGTTTGCCTCGTACTCAACGCGATAATGATTCTATCTTTTTGGTTGTTGATTGTTTTTCAAAAATGGCTCACTTTGTTCCATGCAAGAAGACGACAGATGCGCTTAATGTGGCGACCCTATTCTTTCGAGAGATTTATCTTCTTCATGGCTTGCCTCAATCCTTTGTGTCTGATCGTGACACGTGGTTCTTGAGCCGTTTTTGGTGTTCTTTGTGGAAGCACTTGTATACCAGTTTAGACATGAGTACGGCTTATCATCCACAGAAGGATGGTCAAACGGAAGTTACTAACCGTGCTCTTGGTAATCTCTTACGCTGTCTTGTGGGTGATAATATCAAGAGTTGGGATGCTAAGCTTTGTCAGGCCGAATACGCACATAATCATGCGTTCAACCGCAGTCTTGGATTTAGGTCCATTTCGAGTAGTCTATGGTTTTGTTCCCCGTGGTCCTTTGGACCTTACCACGTTACCAGATCAGTCTCGTTTTCATGGTCAGGCCATCGACTTCATTGAAGATCTTCAAGACGTACACAAACAAGCAAAGTTGTGTCTAGAGGAATCATCGAGCAAGTATAAAGCTGCAGCTGACATTAAGCGTCGTGCTTTGGAGTTTGCCCCGGGAGATTTGGTGTGGGTTTATCTTACTATAGAGCGCTTACCTCTCAAGGAATACAACAAACTGTCATCGCGGAAGATAGGTCATGCCAAGGTTGTGGAACGTATAAATGCAAATGCTTACCGTGTTCTCCTTCCGTCGCATATGCGTACGTCCAATGTGTTCAACGTGAAGCATTTATCTCTGTATCGTGGGGAAAATGACCACCTGGATTCGAGGGCGAATCCTTCTGATAACTCTCTAATTTACATATTTTTAGCATCCTTTTTTGTCCATATTTTGCATTGTTTATACCATTACCTTAGCATTTTTAGGTCATTAACTGTAGAAATTCACTTTTAAGCCATTTAGGGTGTTGCATTCTTGCATTTCCATACTTTGGATGAAAACAGGTGCTTTTAGAGCCTAAAATGGGGAGAAACAAGGATACATTTGAGCATGTACCCGAAGGAGCCATCGAGCTGGAAGAAACAGTCTGAACCCCAACACGATCGAGGAGGATCCAAGAACAGGAAGAACAACCCGAAGATCTACCCGAGGAGTAACCCAACCTCATCCTCGTGCACCCCATCGAGTAGACCCTCGGACAGGACTGGGAAGCTAGGTCAAAGGGGTTTCCATTTATAAATCCCCCCTTTTCTTCCTCGCAAACGAGCACGCCGCAGACCCTCAAACCAGAGAGCGAGAGCTTCTGAGAGAGATCTAGAGCGACTCAAACTCTTTTCCACTTTTGTTAGGATTTATTTTATATCTTTTTGCTATTTCTTTAGATTTCTACTTTGTACTCTTTATTCTCTACTCTATCTTTCAATACAATGCAATTTTCGTTTATCTTTGTTTCTATGTCTTTTGCAATGATTTCCGAGTAGTGTAGTAAAGTTTCTAGGGATGGGATAGATGATTTTGTGTTCTTGATCGCTTAGGATTTCTTAGTTTGATTGTATATGTTTTATAGATTCTCTTCTAGGTCGGTGTTCTTAATGCTATCAACAAATAGAGAGGGTGAGATTAGATCTAAGGTGTTTTACCACTAAGAGGTGTAGATGAAATGCTTGAATCAATCAATGCTAGAGATTTACTCACTTAGCCTAAGAGATTAGATGAGTAAGGGGTTTATTGACAATAATGAATCGGTTTTTATTTCCTGTTTGGTCATGTTTCTCCAACGAGAATTGGGTAGGGGGTGATCAAGGTTGATTGTTTCTATCACGAGAATGTTTTAACAAGGTTTTAGAGATTCATTGTCTAGGAAATATTTGATTGAGGCATGTAAGACATATGTATTGGTCAGGAACACTTAGGAGTCGATTACCCCATCTTTAAAAGCTTTTGTATTTTAATTGTTTGCATTTTATTCATCACTCGATCCCTTACCCGAACAGGTAAACGATCACCCTGCTTCGAGTAACACCTCGAGTTGTTCATACCTTCTTTGTTAACTCGATCACCCACCCGACCCTGTACTCGAATGCTTGCATCGAGTGATTAGGTCGTGTGGTTCCTTTGTTTTATATTCTTTTCTTTTATTATTTTAGGATTGTTAGACAAAACCCCATTATTGCTTGGCTTGACTTGCTTGTTTTTGATTGCATCCTATCTGCTAGCATAACAACCATTTGGATTGATAACCCTTTGTACTACAACTGCATAGGGAATTGATACCCTAGGTGAAAATCATGTTATCACCTTCTCCACCTGGAAGGACCTGATGCAGCGCCTCTCTCTTCTTTGATGGGCCTCGTCGTCAACTTGCGTACCCATCAAGTCACGTCGGTTTAGTTTATTTTTGTTTTGGGCTTTCTTGCATTGTCGGTTTATCTTAAACGATTAGCTGCTAGGTTTAGGGTTTTATTTGAGTTTTTCCTGAGACTCTATAATAGAGATCGTAGCAGCATTGTATATTCATTCATATTTTGCATCAATAAAAACCAAAAAAAGAGGTAGTCTTAACTACCCAAAAGAGCTTTGTTTTGTCAAAGCCTTGCAAGGAGGACTTGCAAGCTAGTCGATAGCAAACCCCTTGGTTCGACATCGACCCTACCCCTCTCATAATCCCCGTTCTGCTGCTTCTCTTCTTCTTCCATCGCTTACTCTGTTTGTCACCTTCAAAACAGAGCACCACCATCTCTTCTAGCTTCCGCCCACCTTATCAGTATTGAGCCATAAATCAAGGAATTAGATTCAAAATTTCAAGACTTACGAGAAAGGGATCTCAAAAATTAAGATTAATGACATTGAGAAAAAAATTCACCTCTTGAATAGCTTTGATACTTCCAT